>NW_027248364.1:711255-1021883 GCF_041260155.1 Ptychodera flava
TTTAAAAATGTATAGAACACACTTTTTCTTGTCGAAAGATTGAACACGCAAACGTGGTCAACATAATTTTGACATAATTAACGCCGCTTATGATCGACCAAGGCGTAAGTATTTCACTTCGTCTTTTGAATCAAGGAAAGCATCAGGTGGTACAAAATTAGAAGTACAAAATCAGATTTGTAACTAGCTTTTTTTGATCATTTGTAACAGTCAGACAACTTTACGATCGTCAGATCATGCTATTTTTAACTTAAAATCTAGAATCTACATGAAGTGTATAGACGAAGTGATAATATAAGAAAATCAAACTTTAAAAAGATATTTATCTTACCCGGGTTTACAACTGATAAAGCAGGTCGGTTCTCAAGGACTACAATCTCTCTCACAGGAACGCTTTCTGTCAAGATGTACTGTTCCTCAGAGTACTGACCAAGTGTGCTTCTCTTTAGTGCATGTAAGATCTTACAATAGGACGGTGTACAATGCTCCCACGCAGTTTTTACGGCACAGAAACCGTCCGCATAAAAGAAACGACCATCATGAAAAGGGGGTGACTTTAAGACTAGGAACATCACTAAATTCAGGAGAAAATATCAATTCATACACTTGATACCAACAATTGTTGAAATTGTTCGTCTTAGCAGTACTTGTCTTAAAACTGAAATCAGTAAACATGCATTTTGTTTTGACTTAGAAGGGACGCAATCCCTCTGCAGGACGGCTGTATTACAGTCCAGGAGGCACAACGTCGTCTACAAGTCAATTACGTACAATCATCTATGGAATGCATCGCTCAACTACATGAATAGGGCTTTTTCAAAGACCTATTGCTTCAAATCATTCACCTACCTTTAAACTCTTTCCAGACCATTGATATACTCGTCGGGGGTTTACTTTATAAGAACAATTGCCTTGTAAACAAGTCTACGCAATTATGAACGCATACGATATGTTATTGTGTCGGTCATCTAGGTATATAATGTTTACGGATCTTTTATTACATCTTCTCAAAACGTTCCTGACCGAAATCGATTAAAGTCGAAGTTGCGTGCTCCTCGATGCATTCTTAAACGGTTGGTTGTTAAGGTGTGATAGAATCCTTCCACGTATTGATATGTTACCAGTTTGGCTTTTCAATTACATAGAAGGGGTTTGTGAGACTGAAAATGTTAAGATAGCAACACATATGTTTACGATTTACTGTTGTGTGCAAGTCTAAGGGGATAACAGGATGCCTCTAAACCTCTTGAACTTATGAGACACATTAGGTACACAGTTTCAAAATTGTGTTAACTTGTCCGAAAAAATGCAGGTCGGCAGTATGTTCTCAAAGAGAAGTATAATGGACACTATAAACAAACCCCAGACACACTCCTGTGTATGCTATGAGTGTCTATCTAATTGCATCTGTGTAATTAATTGGCTCTCATCATTGTGAATATTACCCCAAGCCCTAAAAGTCGTTAAGTAACACATCGAGTGAAAATACTGAGAAAGTTGACTCTCCTGAAAACTTTAAGTGGTAAAATGCAATTGTTTTGCCTTTATGGGTGACCTGAATATTTTACTTGTGAAAGTTTTTGTGGAGAGCTAATAAACAACTGCTCAATTTTGCTAATTTATTGCTACAAATCCTGTTACTTTCGTGCATTCTGCAAACGTTGTCACACGTTTATCACTCAGATGATGAGAGATCAAACACATTAATGTTTATCTGAGCCAGAATTTAATGTTTACAGGTTGATGGATGAATGGAGACTACAGACAACATCGTAGACTAATTAAACCAATGAAAATCACCAAAGATAAGAGTGATATTAGAGTGATAACAGATTTTAAATCGAGAACAAACTGTTTTAAAAACAGTTTTTAGTCAAGGGCGGTTCAACTTTGTTGACCCAGTAATTTTACTGGGGTGTTTTAGTGTACATTTTTTTTGTATCTCTCTGCAGTAGTTTAATTGGTTGTAATTTATTTCTTTTCTACTTTTGTTGCAACTATGGTGTTTTATTGTGTGCTGTATATAGTGGGATTGTGTGCGTGTGTTTGTTTAACAACGCAAAGTAACAATCCTTATTGGCTCAATTTGGTAATAATAATTAATATAAGTATTATATAGAAATAATAACGCGAATAATAATAGGTTCAATTTCCGTGAAAATTTCACAAGTAGGGTATTTTGAGTCGAAAAGACCAAATATGATATCGATTTCACTGTCCCATGTTTCCATGGTAACCATTTTAGGGGTTGAAAATTTCAATTTTTCTAATATCCCATGAAAATTTACTGTGATTGATATAAAATTATCTAGTGGGGAAATTTGGATCAGAAAACACAAAAACCAAACTTATTTTAATGTTTCAAGTTGCCATGGTAACTATTTTGGCATTGAAAATGTTACTTTTACCCTAATTTCTATTACAAATGTAGGCCTCCTCGGACATAAATCCCGGTATTTTGGGAATAACCTCATTATTATACATCATTTTTAATCCAATTTCACCTCGAAAAAATCAAAATTAAAGCTTTTTTAGGTATGACCGTCCCGCATTGTACTGAGCGATCGCGAGCAAACTGAGAACGCGTTAAGCGCGTCCGCTAAGCGCAGAGAAGAAATTTCAAACCCACGCAGCGCAGTGTACGTGCGAGAAATTGTAGGTCGGCAGCATAATTTCACCCGAATTTACAGGCTTTTGATTCACCACTACTAACGTTGCGAAGTACCCAATGTTTAGAAGTATTTCCCAGCATTGACGTAATGGTGTTTTGAGGTCAAAGGTCAAATAGCGACCAATAACGTTAACACCAAAATTTATTGTACTGCGCGTAAAAGTTATTGGACTCTGCGTCCTCTGATACCGAATTTTACTGTGCGAAGAAAACTCCAAAGATTGCAAACGCAGGTGTTTAATAATAAAGATAATGTATATTGGGGCCATTATGGTCAAAATTATGTTTCCCATTAATTTTAGTGTGTTAGAATTAACTTTATATAGAGCAGAAATAATTTTTCAAGCATTTTTAATTTTGTTTCATGCAGTCATCTCAAATAAGTGTTATGTAGTATATTGCTAACTTATAACGCATTCATCGACTTAAGTTTATGCCTTAAAATTAATTTTATGTGATAAAATTAATTCTACTAGTATCTCAAATTAATTTTGTGAACCCAATTCTCCTTAGCACACAAGAATCACTGGTACTTGTTTATTTTATGGATTGACAATTAATGATTTCTTTGTCTCATTCCAGGAAGAATAATGGAGACAAATTATTTCTGATTGTTTAACTGTAGTAAAATTATGACCATGTTGTGGTGCATTATTTTAGTGTGACCTGGTGTGACCCCATAAACTCTATGACTAGCTAGATCCCTTTCCATGGTAGCACGGCTTAATTTGAACATGGTGCCTGTATACCTTTAATCCCTTTTTTTAAATCCAGCAGGCCAAGACAAGGGGAAATATTACAAGATAAATATTTCACGTTTAATACTGGCCTACTTGACAAAATATAGCGCTCTCACTTGTGCGAACGTCGTAGGAAACACTTATTGCAACAATTTACCCTAAATATAAAGAATCGGCTGTCAATTAAACTGTGGTTGCTAACCAACCGGAGGTAAACAGTGAGACTAAACGTGCCCAGAAATACCAGCGCAATAGACTAATCGTTTTTGCGTGTGCCAACTCAAATTATAGAAAACCGCAATGTCTAGTCATTTTGGCGTGTGCCGGCTAATCGGTTAACAAAAAACAGGAAACCGCAAAACCGCAAAAGTGATAAAGAAATGTAAATAGCTATGGAATAGTTTCTATAAAAATCTCTACATATGTATATCAACCTTGACCTGTAGCACAATGCTCAATGGAATAGCGAGTATTATTGTAAAAGGCGATAGTCATTTCAAACTATTGACATGCGACAAAAATAATTAATCTTTCCACCTTTCAGCTTGCTAGAAAACGCATTTATTGATTCGCCAAAGGCCTGTGGATTCGCTTATTTTTGCAAAAGTGCCACATGGACATAGGAAAACGTTCGACTCACCCTCTGGATTGTTGAGAATATAACTGACTGTTTCAGTGAATCCGGCATTATGAGAGTTCTCGAATCCAAAACTGTAGCCGTGCTCGAATACAAATGTCTTCTCATTAAATTACGTCATTGTAAACAAGAGTTAGCATTCCAATGTCTGTCACCCTGTTTTTTTCAAGGTTGGGAGAAGGGCGGCATTTCCATCAGAATGATTGAACGACGTGAAACACAAAATTCCATCGCAGATGTACCGGCAATATGTACAGTAGAAATACGCTGCAGTGCAGTTACGTAAGCTTATAAGCTTATACTCCACAAAATGGCCACAGGCGGCGTGAACTTTCTGAAAGGATTTCCTAAACGTCCTACTTGGTACCTTAGACACTCACATGTGATATCCTGAAAAGTATTCTCTGCAGTAATTCCAGTTTCTGTCAACATTCAACTGTTCAACGACACGATAGCACGAGCATTACTGACATGCGCACATAGACTCAATTACGCATGCTCTCTGAAGGGCGTGCGGTTGAATTGCGCGTGTTCCAACAGTGAAGAACGCGAATCGCAGGGTCTCTGCCAGACTACAATGGCAGGGCGAAACATGCGAGATGCAAAAAAAAATGTTTATTCTGCAATGCCAATATGACGCTTACGAGGTTCGGTGGTCGCAGAAAAGAAATTTCACTGCAGAGAGAGAGAGAGAGAGAGAGAGAGAGAGAGAGAGAGAGAGAGAGTGAGAGAGAGAGATTGAGAGAGAGAGAGAGAGAGAGAGAGAGAGAGAGAGAGAGAGAGAGAGAGAGAGAGAGAGAGAGAGAGAGAGAGATAATTTATGTTGGAAATCATTTTCATAGTCGTGAGTTTTGATGGAAGAAAACTAAAAACAAAATTAGGCCTAAATTGAACTGATTGAACGTGTATCCATAAAGTTCGTACAAAAGTAAAAAGTCTAGGCCTGCTGGTATCGCTTAAACTGCTTAGTATCACTTTTCCGACAAGCATTACCCCTTGGCTCAATGACTCAATGATATCCCCCTCTCTCCGAACAGTATGATGCATAATTCTGCGCTGCACGTACAACAATTGGAAGTAACCCCATTGACACAAACAAAATAAACAATCCCTCTTTTTCAGAATTCCAACACAGCTTCAATGAACTGTTATTAGATTTCTATATAATACTTATAGCCCCTAAATTTGTAATAATAATAATAATAATAATAATAATAATAATAATAATAACTAAACAAATAGAAAATTATTTTCTTACACACAAAAAAGGGAAAAAACTGAAATAATAACAAGTGTACCAAAAATTACACAAAACTACTAGAATTTTACATAAACAGAACACATTGCGCAAATTCCCTTGGAATGTCATCTTTCCTTTGAATAATGACGACGGGACGCTACTTGGTCGGTACGTTAAACTCTGCGACCGCGTCGGCAGAATGGAAAGGATGTCGACATTAATGTGGTCTGTGTAAGTTTTAGGGAATTACTTGTGCGCTTGAACTGCACATGCTCTCTAACGACCAGTATCAAGGCGAACATTTAAATGAGTTTCTATGCACAGCTTGATATCATTAGTATACTTAATTGATTGACTAATTGAAGTCAGCATTAGTGAGACAGTTGGCTCTTCACTGTTACGATTTAATTAGCTTCGAAAACCAACTTGCCGAGAACGAAGACATTTGCCAAATTATTAAGGCTTCCTTCACGCACGAAGCCACTCCCATAGTCTAGATTTTTGATGAGTGGTTATCATTTAATGTTCTCCAAATCATTATAAAGAGATTCACTGTCATTTAAAAACGTACTGACTAAGGTGAATCTATGGTTGTAAAATAGCGAAAAACCTCTGCATAGACAATACCTGCACCTTATTTTAGTATGTGTCAATGTCTGCTGTGTTTTTCGACATAGGTGCTTGAAGGAATTGTGCAATAACAAGGCAACTGAATTAAACAATCTGAGTGCAAAAATACTTAAATTATCTGCTACTATCATTGTCCCCTCACTGTGCAAAATTTTCAATCTGAACATAAAATCTGGTATATTTCCTGATCAATGGAAAGTAGCCCGAGCTGTTCCCTTGTTCAAGGCTGGTTCAAAACAAGACTTTTGTAATTACAGACCATTTTCGATAAAACCGATTGTCTCCAAAATTATTGAAAAGCATGTGCACATTCAGTTGTACAAGCATATCAAGCCGCTATTGAACAATTCTCAATCAGGATTTAGAGAGCGTCATTCTTGCGAAACAGCCTTGATTAAAATGAGCAACATATGGATAAAAGCTATGGAGAATGGAAATATTAATGGAGTAGTGTTTTTGGATCTTAAATAGGCTTTTGATCTGGTTGATCATCATGTATTCTTAGAAAACTTATCAATTTACAGATGCGATGGTACATCTCTTCGGTGGTTTAAATCTTACCTGCAAAATCGCATGTCATTGGTTCAATTTAGAATTGTTTACTCTCTAAAGCAACATGTTTTGACTTGCGTTCCCCAAGGTAGTATACTTGGGCCTTTATTTTTCATCATTTACATAAATGATTTGCCACTTTATATTGATAATAAGATTGACATGTACGCAGATGATTCAACCATAACTACCAGTGCAAAATGTATTCAAGACAATGAGACAACTTTGAACTCTGACTTAAATAATGTTCATAATTGGTGTAAGAATAATAGAATGGCCATTAATTGTGACATGACAAAGACAATGATTGTAACAACGCAACAAAAACGTAGACATTTGAATAAACAAACTTTAGACTGTAATCTTGGTGAAACGGAATTGCAAGCAGTACACTGTGAAAAGATTCTTGGTACGCTTGTCGAGTTACAAGATATAAGATGCAAAAATTGTTAGTGGTTCCTGCAACAAATAAAGATTTTTATCGAAAAGGGTTTACTGTAAATAGTGCCAATCAGTGGAATACTGTCGATTTAAATATAAGATCTAGTAACACATCGAGCATCTTTAAAACCGCTTACCTTAAAGTTTACTAGGAATAATTTTTGTGTTTGTGAGTTTTAAGTTTTCTTGTCAAATTGTTTTTGTCGTCTAGTGTAATTGTGCATTTATTATCTCTTGTGTGCAGGTTCACTCCTGGCCACTTTTTCTGTGCATTGTATTGTGCTAGCTTTGTTTGTCATGTTTCATGTTGTTCTGTTTTGTATCAGTTTGTATTTTCATCTGAGGGCCCCGGGGAAGCTAAGCATCTTTACTGAAGCTTACCAGGCTACCCTCGTTAAACAAGGTTTAATAAAATAAAATAAAATAACAAAGAGCCAAAAAAACACGAACCGCAATATTTATTTGCTGTGTTAGAATGTGCGCAAAGACCACCAATTTATAAGTGAATATATACATAACCCCCCCCCCCCGACACAAGAGATGTGACATCGTTCATTTTCTAGGCTTTTTTAACGGCCAGGCTACACTGTATGATTGTGGGGAGTTGTTTAATTACAATTAATTCTGATATTTTTTAGATAAATTTGATGTAAGTGTTACAGTGTGATTCAGGTTGACATTTTGTCACGGAGTGAAATGTTTTCAACAAGCGACAACATAATTAATATATCTATTCATGTCTATTCAGAAGGATTCCTTTATATTTCCCTAACCCCATCACACATTTTGTCGTGGAATACCCATGTACGTTTTTGAGAAAAAGGCCTTTTTGTGCATTTTGCCAAAATCTAAGCTGGCCCCCGGCCATAGGAACTAATGTAATATTTTAACGCTTATTTTCACCTTGTTAATAACATTATGACTTAACTTAAATTTGATTTCAGGCTCATTTTAACCCGTTAATCTGTCCGACTTACGCCTATTTTAGTGTCTTAATAAACCCCGAAACTTCACAGTAAATGCTAGAGCAGTACCTTTACACAATCAAGAACATAACATTTTTATTAAATTATTTATGCCTGGGAAAGATTTCCTATTCCTCGCAAAATAGAAATCCACTTGTCTTACCACAGATATCAGTAAATAGGCAATAGATAATAGGCAATAGGCATTAGGCTCAGCGACTTGAATTGAGCTTTATAAAAGACCTACAGCTTCAGGCCATTCGCCTATTTTTGAACTCTTTACAAACCACTGCTATACTCGTCAAGGTTTACTTGAAAATACAATTGCTTTGTAGACAAAGTTCTATGCAACCCGTGAACGCCCACAATATTTTATTGTGCTGGTCATCTAGGGTGTGAAATGGGGATTTGTATACTAAAAATAACCTTTGCCCTTCGCCAAACGTAATGATACGCTCAAAAATAGGTCCAAATGAACTCATTGTGTTTTGTTGGGTTTTTTTCAGTGTGCAAGACAATATCGAGTGACCATCTCTGAAGAATCTACGAATGCAATCTCGATATAGTGCCCGTGCAAGTCAGCTAGTCTCCAAGACTATATTTTCTTTGAAGTCCTATGTGCATATTGTATTATCTTCCAAAATATTTAAGAATCAATTTGGGCAAATATGGTGAATATAATGTAAAATGTATTGTACATTCCTTGCTGTACGAATAAGATAATCCTGATTGTGGATATCACGATCATTTAATATTTAAATGATCAGATCATCCCACTGTAAGCTGTGAGTTCGAACGAGGTTGAAACACCTAACATTACATCTTAATTCAACAGGAAGTTGATAGAGTTGTACTCTCTTCTAGAGAGGACTTGCGAAGTTTTGAAGACCATCAAACTCGAAACAGAACCTACCCGTGTGTTACAATGAGGAAACAAGGTCAGTTCTCGAGGAATACAAACTCACTGGAACATTCTCTGCCTAGATGTACAGTTTCTCGGTGTAGTGACCAAGAAAAAGAATCTTTAGAGTTTGTAAGGTGTTACAGGAGAAACGTGTAAGATGCTCCCACGCAGCTTTGAAAGGCATAGAGACACCAGGCTTTAAAGAAACGAAAATTATGGAAAGGGGAATGACTCGAGGATAGGGACATCAATAAATTTAGGAGAAAAAATATTATGTTCATACAATGGATACCAACAATAGCCATGATTTTATCTTGATGCGACTTATCTACTTGTCTCAATAATGAAATCAGTAAACATGTTTTGTTTCGAAGACGATGGGATGCGACCATTTGCAGGGGGGATGTTACAGTCTAGTATATACAATTTTGTTCCTTAGCCACCTTAGTGCACCCGTCGATGGAATGTGCTGTAAGGTAGCACGTAGACTTGGTTCAAGTCGGTGAATTAAAAAAAAATAAAATCATTTATAATAGTTTCTCTTGTGTCTCTCCTATTTCGTACAAACCTATCCGGAATTTGGCAGCACACGCCAGGTTTTCACAACTATTGAATGCGTCGAGTTTGAGTCTGCGCAGTAGTGAGTTAGTTTCTGCCGGATTCACCGACTTGGACTTCTTGCAAGTACAGGCGGTGAGACGGACTGTGTACACAGTGACGTAGAGCAAATACAAAATGATTGACAGCCCAACCGTTATTCTGGCCAATAAGAAGAACGCATGCTCTGCATGCATTCAAAAGTTTGTTGTCATCTCAGTGCAAAGCTAGAAATCGAGTACGTTTTATATCTGGGCGAATAATGGCATCAAGTTCGTACATCAACTGCGTTTTACAACTGATCGGTCGACCATCGCTAATCATGCGAGATTACCAAAGAAAGCTTGTTGAAAGTTACATTGAGGGAAAAGATGAGTTCGTCTGCGCACCAACCGGCAGCGGAAAATGACATACGAAGTCCTCCCACATTGTTTTGATTTCCTTCGCTTTGGGCACGTAAGAGAACAGGCTACAACTGTAAGGACGGTGTCTTTTTCCATCCTTGAATAACCGGCGACGATTTTCGCATTTTGCAACATGGGCCCCACAAACAACACAGATATTTTCACGCGTTTTCGGTGATACAACAGAGGTCGTGCTGACTTTTGTGGGAGTGATCGCACTCGACATTTTGTCAACAACGCCATGTGAGTTTTATGAACGTCTCGTTTGGGTCAATTGGTAACTCCTCCAATGTGTAAAATTTAGTGATGTCATCTTATGAATAATATATGAGTAAAGAAAACGTCATCTCATGAATAATTTATAGCAACGCAGATCGTGCAAGAAAGCCAAGTCTGTGATTCCGGGTGAAACTCCGCTGCATAGCGTTCACTCCACTCATCGCGTTCACCCTACTCATCGCGTCCACTCACGCGCGCGTTTCACATGAAAGCAGAATACAAATCATTGCGTTCACTCCACTCAAACATTCACAAATCACAGACTTGAACCAAGTCTAGGTAGCACGTTAAATTGGGCTTACTTGAAAGACTCACTGCTTCAAACAGTTCGCCCACGCTTTACTTTTACAAGCCATGGCCATACTCATCAAGGATTACTTGATACAGCAATTGCTCAATAGACAAAATTCTATACAAAAATACAATTAACAAAATCTCGCTCACACAGTTTTGAAAACTTAACTAGGTCGCACACGGGTGATATATGACTGTAGAATGTAACCACGCTCCTATTTTGATTTTCAGACTTGTTTATGACAGCCTGCCAACGTTGATTCGAGAGACGTCACGATTCCTCCCCCCGACCATTCGGTTCAATGCCACCAAAAAGGTTTTATTTTCTGATAACCATTTGCTCACGAAATCAGTGCAACAGCAACTGCTGAATTCTCAGCCAAAGCACTGCCCGGTTTTTTACAGCATGCTTTGCCGTGTCATATACTGTTATCTCACCACCAACTATTCTGTCGATACTTGTGCCTCTGCCAACATTCTCACCTCATATGGCGACCACAGTTGTTTCCATTTTAATGCAAAAAGTAACTGAGACTGAATCATGACTTCCATGACGCAATACTTCCGTAGTTCCGTACGTTTCACCCTTAGGCCGACGTCTCTGTCATCGGAATATTCCCCTGTCCGCTGTAGTTTGTAATCACCATCTTTTCATGGTTTATGACAGTCTCCGTGTGTTTGAATTACGTTATGTCAGGCAGAAAACCGCTAAAATCGCTTGCAATGAAAAACTGCTATAGTATTGCTCCTGGCCTTCAGACAGCGCCTGTGTTTTCTTTGCTTCATTCTATTTCAACAGGCGAGAGTCAAAAGTAGACTTAGAGTTGATAGTTATGGGACAGTCCTAACATAAAAGCAGTTTCGAAAATATCCCGAAGGTAGTATTTTGGTTCCCAATGAGGAGAAACATTTTCAAAGGATGCCGATATACGATCACCGAAACGAAGGTGAAATTAGATATGGCTAAATCTTTCAACTTTACAAGTTACAAAACAAAAGAGTGTCATTCCGATTGCGGCATAATTCATGTAATTTGACAAATAATTGTAACATATCTATTTAGATGGAATGACATTTAAATGCATTAAAATATCAGGGAAACTCATCTTTACGTATACAGTGTTTGTGTCAGGCACATTCGTTTTGAAAAACTATTACACTAGATCTGTTTCTATCTAACAACACACGTTTCAGGGTAGTCTAGGAAAATATGTTGGATTCAGTTAGTGTAAAAGTGATTGCATTTGTAACCATACCTCGTGTTCCCCACGCTATCACAGGGGCCATCCCTATAGTTAAACACGATTTTGGCCCTTTATTCAATACTTGTTATCAAGACAAATTAAAAACTCAGATTTCGTTGTGTAGTAAGTTAACGTGCCATTAGATCGTGCAATCACAACTCATATTTCATCTTTCAACCATTCATTGTGAAGGCGTATCGTTTCGTAGTCTACAGAACAATGAACCTACTCTCTAGGGTATGTAAGGCCTTATAGAGACGATATAAAGATACACAATGCACTTTTGTCATACGTCAACAAACTTTGACATAAAAGGAACGACCATTTGACATGGAGGTCAGTGTATTTGTGGATGAAAAAGATCCCACTTGCCGCTTTGTAAATCGAATGATTCCGTCGACTGAAATCAGAATTTGTAGGTTACAAGTTTTACAGGCAAGTGAATATCATTTGTCACCTGCAACAAAAGACAGAGTAACTATTGCGTAAGATCTATAATTCAGCAGATAACAATTCTTTACATTACTTATTCCGCTTTTTTTTAAATCTCAACGATCAGTTTCTGAGCTCTCAAATTACCTGAATCTTCTGCGAGCTAAGCACGGTGTTTTCTGACAATTGGTCACAACTTGGCTCGAGGTATCAAGATGGGGATTTGTTCAAGTTGATCAGATGAATATGAAAGAATTAAAATCAGATGAATATGAAAGCATTAAAAGATTGTTTAACTTTGTAAAAAAACTTAGTGTATTTTTAACAAGTAAACTTAACTGGAGTATGCACATTAACCATGTTGTTTCAAAGGCTTTTAAAATGCTTGGATTTATCAAGCGTTCTTGTAAATATTTTAATAGCATCAAAGTTTTAAAAACATTGTATGTCTCCTACGTCAGAAGCCACGTTGAATACTGCTCACCCATCTGGTCCCCTCATCAATTATATTTAATAAAGAAATTAGAAAGAGTCCAAATAAATTTTATCAAGTATCTTTAATTTGTTTCCGTTCATTGATGGCTTCCTCAAGGGCTCTGTATAGTAACCTATGTTATGAATTTCGCCTTGACACATTGGAGAACAGGCGAAAATTTTTAGACACTATTTTTCTTTATAAAATCCTTCACTCAGTTTATAGTGTACCAGATGTTCTTGCACAGATTCATTTTAACGTTCCTGCTTTTACATTGCGTCGTGCTGTTCTTTTTAGACCAGTGTCAGCACGTACGAATATCTTGAAACACTCATTATTATCACGATCTCAGACATATTTTAATTCTATCTGTAACAAGCAAAATTTAGATATTTGTAATAACTTCAGTAATTTTCGTCATGCATTATGTAAGATCCTTTTTTCTGAATAATTACTTTTATCTGGATGTATTTCTGTGTATCTTTCGCTTTATTGCTGTTTTTAGGTTTTTCTTATGTGAATTCTCCTGGTTTGTTTTCGTTGTAACTGTTTTTTTTTGTTTTGTTTGGGTTTTTTTTGGTTTTTTTTGTTTGTTTTTTTCTTTCTTTATTTAACAGTTATTGAAGTAGGTATCAATACAACATGTAAAGGTCTTAAGTATGAAAAGTCAACTACTGGTTGGACGTTTATTCCAAATTTTTATTTACAAAAAACTGATTGTCTACACTGCTGTCCCTTCCTTTTACAGGAAAATGATTTTATTTATGCACGAGTGCCTTGAAAGACAGGTGAAAGCACCAAGTACGGCAGAGTCCTTACTTAAGGAAGTGCTATGGTCTAATCAATTTATTCGTTTTAAAAACAAAACTTCGTTGTAACTGTACATATTTTTCCTGTTTGTATTATATTTTTATTTTCAAACGAACCTTTTATTGGGGCAACCTGTTGGCTCGAGATAAAATAAATAAATAATCAATTAAATAAATAATGATTTTTTTGTGTGTTATGTTGACTGTCGAAATGATCACGTCTGTTTACTGCCTGGTGCCATTTTCGAACGCTGTCATAGGTGACCCCCCCCCCCCCCCCGGCGCTTACCCTATGCAGTTCTGAGGTTTTCTGGTTCCCAAGGAAAACAAGGTAGTTTAAAATTTGCACATTTGGATTGATTTTAACTATAAGATATATCACAAAATTGTATATTTATCATTATTTCGTAGTTTGACTAAAGAATTACCCACGCCTAACGACGTTAACAAATAACCTGGACACTATAGAAGTCTATTGTGTGGCCCACTGGCGTGGTCTAATGCGTACTTAATGTTATCTGCTAAGTCACGCTTCTCATTTGGACCGTACCATTACGGAAATATCACCACTGTAAAGAAGGGTAGGTAAGCCCTATTTGGAGGGAATTGGTTTAAAAAGGACAAGAATTATTGAAAAGGGGATACGACTCATATTTGTTTTCGGTGTTTTTAATGAAAGCCGATACACATTTTCTCATTAAAGATTTTATCATGAAAATTGATCACGTTAGACTCAATATTATATAATATCTGGATGATAGAGTGTACATGATTAATGCCTAAAGCTCGAATTTAAAATTTATAGGCGAAAGCTGATGATGTCATGCGCAGCTACACTGACTTAGGCCAGAGAGTGAAGGGACATTTGCATGGAATTATACGTTGATTTTGTTTTAAACCTCGCATGGATGTAACAGAAATGGTACCTCCATCATCTGACAGTGTTAATTGGGCTGGGAAAAATGGTCATGTTCCTTATCAGTTTAATGGCTCTACGGTTATACGTTGCTGATTTTTACAAGTCGAAAGTTACTACTTGAAAGTCATACCAAAGTATTTTTTCATGAGACTCTGGCAATATATTCCGTTGTTCGCTATAATACGACGGACACTGTCTTTCTATTCCTCTCGATCACCACAATTTCAATTTTTGAACTGAGCATTGCCGAAAATTATTCTCTAAAATTTTGATATATGACCGAGGATCATAGAATATTATGTGATTTTTGAAAAACATATTTTAGCTGCTCAATATCATAACTTATGAGTGCGTTTTTACGTGCAGCAGTAACGAAGAAAATACCAATGCTTGTTTAAGTCCCCGGACGAAGTCCAGCGAACTTATGGTTCGGGCTCCGTCCATCTATGCATTGCCGACTGTCCACTCAGATTTCTCCGATATGCCTGAGCAGATTCCTTTCAAATTTTGTATAAAGATAATACATTATTGCATACATATACACGTCTATTGCACGCATAATTAGCGTTGATTTGCACAATTTCTGATTTTTGAAAAAAGCTCTGATTCTCAAGAGACAGCACCAAATTTGATGAACCGTTGTACGCATGTTGGTAACACAGAGCTCTAATAGCACACAAAGATATTTGTCAGTATTGCGTCAATTAATTGCCAATTTGAATACATCATGAATTCTCATAAATCCAGTAATACTTCAAATATACTGACTTAAATTTAATTAAACTTCTTACGGATGTTAATATACTTTAGCTTTACCTTCGTGCAAAGAAATTTAGTATGATCATGTCAATCAATAGCTTATTTGCATATATGATTTTTTATAATTATGTGCAATGTCAAGATATACCGACTTAAATTTAATTAATCGTGGTCAGGATATTGATATACCTGAGCTGTAACAGTGTGCAAAGACATTAAGCAAGAACATGTCATTCAATTGCTAATTTGCATATTTCGTTACTTTTTCATGATTCCGACAACATTTCAAGAAAGACTGACTCAAATTTGATGAAACTTGGTACAGATATTCATATAACAAAGCTTTAACTGTGTGCAAAAACATTTAGGAGGATCATAATAATTTTATTGTTAATTGCATATTTGATGAATTTCTATAATTATAGATATATCTCTTGACATACAGCAGCACATTGCATAAAATAGCTTAGAATGAAATAGTCAAGAAAAATATTCAGCAATATCTTATAATAGCAATTAATAATATTCATATGTAATAAACTTTCCTAATTTGCGCGCTATGTCCAGGAATACTGCACCAAATTTGATGAAACATGGTACAGATGTTAATCTTTTTGTACTCTAATACTGTGCGAAGACATTAAGCTCTATCATATCAATTAATAGCTAATTTGCATATTTAATGAACTTTAAATATAAGTGTGATATGTCCAGAAATATTGCATCAAAGCTGTTGAAACATGGTACAGATGTTGATCTTCCAGTAGTGTAAACGTGCATAGCGACATTATGTTCATAAATTATTAATTTACTTTTTTAAATACCTTTTGTAATTAGTGAGGCACCCCGGATTAGCTAAACTTTTGTAATTAGTGAGGCACCCCGGATTAGCTAAACACGGAAACAGTGTTGTAATGAGAGATCTATATCCTGAATGACTGCACTAAATCTGATGACACTTGCTGCATTTGTGGATTATACAAAGATTTACCACTCAAGAACGGCATTATCAGTATCAATAGCTAATCATAGGAAGTCTCTATTATACTGAACTGGGCATTTTTGGTTCAGATCTGGCATTCTGATGTTTTTATGTCAATAGCCATTACTCAGACATGCCTTGACAAGTTTCTTGCAGATTAGTTGAATTTTGACATTTCAAGAGCCAGGGCATTACATACCTAATTCTGCCCAACTTGGCAACTAAAATCGTAAACAAACTCAAAGAATATCCCGTCGCTGCACATCATAATTAATAATTAATTTTTAGGGTTTTTTGATGTATGGAATTTGCAACGAAGGTGGTTTCACTGAGAGAAATACTCCCGAAAACTCCGCACAAAGCAGTGACCGACTCTTCATAGAGGTCATAGAATGACTTCTTTTTGGAGTCAAAGGGTACTTTATGCTTCTCGAAAGCAGAAGTCAAACTTGAGTCAAGTCAGCTCCTGGTTCTTAGATGTGACGTGTTCGTGTGGTTTTATATCCAGAGACCTTGTGTTTACTAAAATAGAGGCGTCACATGTAAATTGATAGTACGCAGAAGTATACAGGACCTGGGTACTTGAGGGTGTTGGAATTAGGTTGTGCCTGGACAATAGGCATGACTGAGGTTTTTGTATTGGGCTAACTCTCATGGTATGTCAGATTACTTTGTTGTAAATCGCATCCTTGAAAGGCATAGAAACCTCCGACTTGAAAGAAACTACTATTTTGACAAGGGGAATGACTTGAAGATAGGGACATCAATAAATTTAGGAGACGATACATATGTTCATACGATGGATACCACCAATAGCTACGATTGTGTCTGAATGGGACTTCTCCACATCACGATTGGAAATAATTCGGGATAATTGGATCTTCATAGTTTTCAATTTCTCGGAAGTGTTAGGCGATCTATAGCTGAATGTTGCGATATTACAAATTATTCATAAAAACAAGTGTGTAACTTCAAAAGAAAAGCAGGTGGGGTTATATTTGCAGATGAAATCGACATAACTTCATCATCCAATTATCCCAAATTAGTTCCAATTATGTTCCACTTGTTTCAATAATTATATCAGTAAACAAACACTTTGTTTCGAAGACGATGGGACGCAACCATATGCAGGGGAATGTTACAGTCCAGTAGATGCAGTTTTGTTCCCCTACCACCTTAGTGCATCCGTCGATTGAATGAGTTGTGCATGTAGCAAGTTAAATTAGGCTTTTTGAAAGACTCGCTGCTTCCAACAGTTTGCCCAGGCTGGACTTTTAAAAGCCATGGCCATACTGGTCAAGGGTCGGTGGATAGCAACAATTGCTCCATAGACACATTTTTATGCAAGAAACGCAGTTAACAATATCTCGCTTGCATAGAAATGTTCTGAAAAGTATAAAAACAGCTCGGACACGAGTGATGTATTTCTGTAGAATGTAACCATGCTCATACTTTGATTTTCACGATATTCCCCCGAGACCATTCGGTCCCATGCCATCAAAAAGGCTTTAGTTTCTAATAACCATTTGCTCACAAAATCAGTGCAACGGCTACTCCTGAATTTTCAGCTCAAGCACTGCCTTACGTTTTTACGGCATGCTTTGCCGCGTCATATAATGTTATTTCATCACCAACTATTCTGCTGATTGTTCTGCCTCTACCTGAATTCCCACCACATACGGTGACTACAGTTGTTTCCATTGTCACTCCAAGAGTAGTTGGGACTGAATCACGACCTCTATGGTGGAATAGTTCTGTACGTTACACCCTTAGGCGGAGGTATTTGTTATCGGAAAAATTCCCTTACCCGCTAGTAGTTAGTAATCACCGTCTTTTCCTGGTTAATGACAGTCTCCATGTGTTTCAATTTAGTTATGCCACGTGGGACACCATTAAATTCGCTTGCAATGAAAAACTACAATAGTATTGAGCCTGGCCTTCAGACGGCGCTTGTGTTTTCTTTGCTTCGTTCTCTATAAAAAGGCGAGAGTCACAAGTAGATTTTCTGTGGATAATTTTGGGACAGTTCTAACATGACAGCAGTTTTCAAAACCTTTCTGAAGATCGGATTTTGGTTCCCGATGAGGAGAAATATTATCAAAGGATGCTGATATACGATCACCGAAACGAAGGTGAAAATAGATATGGCCAAAACTTTCAACTTTACCAGTTACAAAACAAAAGAGTGTGATTCTGATTGCGGCATAATTTGACAAATAATTTTGACATGTCTATTCAGATGGAATGCGTTAAAATATCAGGTATACTCATTTGCACGTAGACAGTGTTTGTGTCAGGCACATTCCTTTTTAGTAACTATAACAATAGATCTGCTTCTATCTGACAAAACTCGTTTCAGGGTTGTCTTGGAAAGTATGTTTGATTCAGCAAATGTGAAAGTAATTGGATTTGTAACCATTTCCCCTTCTCTCCATACTATCAAAGGGTTGCTTTCAATTGTTCAACAAAATTTTGACCTTTATTCAATACTTGTTACCTAGCAACTCGAGAAACTCAGATTTTGTTGTGTAGTTAGTTACCGTGCCATTAGATCGTGCAATCACAACTCCAATTTCAACTTTCAACCATTCACTGTGAAGTCGCATGGTTTTTTAGTTAAACAGAACGATGAAGTGACTTTCTAGGGTATGTAATGCCTTATGAGAGACGATATAAAGATACATAAAGCACTTTTGTCATACGTCAACAAACTTTGATATAAAAGGAACGACCATAGGTAGGTAGGTAGGTAGGTGGGTAGGTAGGAGACTGACAGATAGACAGACTGACAGACAAAGGGACAGACAGATTGACAGACACACACATGCAAGCTGGCATGCATGCACACACATGCATACGCATGCATAGATACATAGACGCATAGATGGATACATAGATTCCTAGATACATAAATATAGGCCTATAGATACATAAATAGATACATAAATGGATACATACGCATATAATACATAGATGCATACATGTAGATATGTCCGTCCGTCCTTCCATCCGTCCGTCAATCCGTACATACATACATAAGCTTACATCACGGTTATTCTACATACATACATACATGCATGCATCCATGCATCCATCAATCAATGCATCCATCCATCCATCCGTCCATCCATCCATCCATACACACACACATACATACATACATACATACATACATACATACATACATACATACATACATACATACATACATACATACATACATACATACATACATACATACATACATACATACATACATACATACAAACATACATACATACTGTCACGTAGCGTGGTTGTGATGTAGCTATTATCGGGTCCGTACACTCAGTGGCCGGGAAACGTAAGGGCAGTAGACGTATAAGAGACGGCAACGATACACCGAAATATACTCTAAGTCGTAGCACTTTATTCAGCTGAGTAACATAAAGTTACACGGTAAAACTTCTATGTCTCACACTAGTCTAATAATAGGCATCAGTCACGGTCAGTGTCGTCTCGAGCGTCGCAACAGGTTCTCAACAGCGTCTCCAGGTTCTACAAAGACGTGGTCCACCACAGTCAAACAGACTGGGCTTCTCACTAAAGTCGGTACGTCAAAGTCTCAGAGCGTCTACATCTCTGTACAGGAATGCGTCAAGACGTGAAGTGAAGTGAAGTGTCTCTCTGTCTAGAATGTGTACAACTTAAATCGTCTCTAAATCTGCATATTGTCATGCCTTTGGTATGCATCTATAATTAACTAAAAGAATTAACTAAAGACAGTCGGCATACGTGCAAAGGACAGGAAGGTCGCTGTCATCAGTACATCTGTCAACATAACGCAGGAGGTCCTGCTTAAGCGTCCGGTCGGTGTTAATGACTTAAGCTGTTGTCAAAACAATACGTTCACTAAAGACGGATGAACGGTTACATCAAAAGGTCACGAAAATAAACAAGGGAATCGTTCTCACGATGCACCACGTGCAGAATTGTCAGTCATACAAACTAAATTCAAGTCATAAAATATCATATAATATTAACTATCGAGTGGCTACATCACACATACATACATACATACATACATACATACTACATACATACATACATACTATACATATCATCTCTCGTGAAGAAAGCCTTCTTTTACAAGAATGGTAATCGTAGATACGAATACATTGCCATCAAGCGCAACTGGGCTATTTCACCAACAACAGCGATACCAAACTCAAATACAGTGATGTTTAAGTGATTCAAATGCTATATTTCCTAATTGACAACATATTTATCAAGTTTGCTGGCATGACATTCCGGCAAACCATAGGCATTCCTATGGGCACAAACTGCGCCCACTTCTTGCAGACTTATTTTTGTATTCGTATAAAGCAGATTTCATGCAATTACTTCAGAAATCTGGGTGTAAAAGGATTGCCAAACGATTGAACAACACCCACAGATATATTGATGATGTCATCGGTTTAAACAATCCTGGTATATCCAATGATCTACACCACATCTACCCAGATGATTTAGAAATAAAAGAAACAACTGAAAGTGTGGACTCGGCATCATACCTAGACGTATTTTTTGTAATTAGACAAAATACACTATATACTAAGCTGTATGACAAAAGAGACGATTTCAATTTTGAAATAATAAACTTTCCCTTTTTGTCGAGCAATATACCATCATCTCCAGCTTTTGGTGTGTATATTTCACAACTCCTTAGATATAGTAGAGCATGCAATTCATATGAAGACTTTAGAGTTAGACACAGCCTATTAGCTCAAAAGTTAGTGAGGCAAGGATTCTCAGAAAGTAGATTAGTGAAATCATTTAAGAAGTTCTACGGTAGATACGGAGATGCTGTATCAAAATATGACCTGTCTGTTTCTCGAATGATGAGTGACAGCATACCAAATAACAATGGATTTGTCGCTTTGGGTCAATCTTGACGGGTGCGGCTAGCTGGCAGGGTACGCTTACCCATTCCGGATACCTGGTACCACCACTATTTCGTGGTTCAAGATGACCCCATTGCCTTTGTCATTTTCGATATGTTCCTTGAACCTGGTAAATTTCATAGTTACCTTGAATGATGATGATTATTGGACCTGATTTGATGTCTATACATACATACATACATACATACATACATACATACATACATACATACATACATACATACATACATACATACATACATACATACATACATACATACATACATACATATACTCCGACAATCAGTTTCAATTTGAAAATAAATCCGGTTTATATCCCCTGGTTTTTGTTTGCGAACCGTTTATCGTATGCTGCTCATAATACGATAATAAGTCAGGCAACATATGACAAATACAAATGTACGAGTTAGATTAACAAAGGAACTGTAGTTAAAACTAAAAAGGAACGAGGAAATTGTACATAGTTTGTTTTCATTCGAACCATAATCACATACAGCAAGTTTACAAGCACTGAGTGGCAAGAACATTTTACGCCTTTCCGCAAGTGCAACAATCGTCTTTTGAGTTTGAATCAACACTCGAAAATAAGCCGACATTAAAAATTCGATTGTTGAAATCCATGTAGCAAAAAAAATATTATTCAGCATATTTTGTTCATTTCAGCATGCGGACGGTTGACTAGTAGTAATCTTAGTTTCACATGCTAATCTTTAGCATTTCTTGTGTATATACAATGCATTTTCTCTAATACAATGCATATTCTCCATACTTTATTAACATTTCAATTTTAAGCACAATAGAAATTTATTATGATAAGACGAACGGGCCCTATCGGACTCTGGAATTAGTAATGCATAAAACTGTGTGTGATTTTCAGCGTAAAAACGCAAATCCAAGAAAGTCAGTGTTTGCAACATATCAAAACAGTCATCATATTAACACTAATAAGCATAATAATTAATCCGTGAATATGGCTCAAATGGTATCTAGTTTATATTCTTTTAAATGAGGAGCGACTCAAACATTATACTCCTTTTTATATTATAGGGTTATTCACAAAATACGGCCCTGTATGGACGAGGGCTCAGTGAGTGACGTATTGGACGAACCGAACGAAGGCGAGTCCAATACGTCACTCACTGAGCCCGAGTCCATACAGGGCCGTATTTTGTGTATAACCCTATTATTATACATCTCCCTCCATTAATCGTCCTTATAAACTGATTCTATGGTAAATTTTGAGGGATGCGGCACGCGCGATATGAGTGGAACGCGCGCGATTGTTGACATAAAATTTCTACAAACCCTACAGGAGACGCGTCTCCCGTATTCGGGACTCCGCGTATATACTATACAAAATGCGGAAAGTTATTGGACGGTCAAACTCCCATAGGTTACGGCAGTAGGTGTGTAATAATATAGGGTTATTCACAAATTCACCTTACAGTTCTCTTTGTTGGACCACACACTCGTGAATTACATTGATGTCGATTGTGAAATACGACAATATCTAGTTTTGTCTACCAATAAAATGTAGATGTCAGTTGCGTTTAGCGTTTATTGAGGATTACAATTTTATTTTTCCGAATACTTCTCTTCTATATTTCATGGCAAATGTGTTCACCTGTACATTGTGCCACGTGCTCCACAATATCGCTGCGACAGACTTTTTCCTTCTGCAATGGTGCACACATCGGATGACGCCATTCAAGCATTCTCACATAATAATACGCTCCTATATTTTCCCTTGGTTATTAATAAAGTAATTACCATCTGTTACATCTTAACAATCAAGATAAAATGACCAAGATAAAATGGAGCCTTTACGCAACTTCGATGATTTTATGGAGTGTACGATTACATTTTAACCATCACACACACACAGATAAAGAGATAGACGGATGGATGCACGGATGGATGGAAGGATGGATGGATGGATGGAAGGATGGATGGATGGGTGGACGGATAAATGGATGTATGGATAGACAGACAGACAGACAGACAGACAGACATACAGACAGACAGACAGACAAGGAAGCAGGCACCCGTGCACGCACACACACACAGGAAGCTTTATACGGTATTGTGCCTTTGCAACAACCGCCGCTGATGTTTTAATTCACACACGAAATTAAGCTGAGTTTATAAATTTGATTGTTGAAATGCAAGTAGCGGTAAAACATTAGAGAGCAATAAAAATAATTTTAGAATTTTTATTCGTTTCAACATATGGACGGTTGACTCGGTGAATATACGCTAATATTTAGTCTTTCAATGCCTGTATACAATCCACGTTGTTCTTAATATATTCCTTATACTTAATTTAACATTCAACATTTGTAGCACAGAAACATTCAATAGGCTGATCGAACGGTCCATAGCGACTACATAAAGAACAGTACACAAGCTGGAATTAGGGACCGTTCAGTTTTTACGGCCGGGGGGGGAGGTCGGCAAAATCCAGGGGGGGGGTCATCGTAATTTTGGAATCCGCAAAGGGGGGTCATCGCTTTTTCACTGGTAGGAAAGGGGGGGGGTCACCACATTTTCAAAAACATAATACCACAACAAAGTTCACTTTATGCCATGGCCATGATCGACCCTCTTTACCGGCGGGCCGCCTTTGGAGGCCCACTACAATAAATATACATTATGTATTACCCATGACCCTCTTAACGGGCAGACGCCTTTGGTGGCCCACTCCAATTAGGTTTACTTCATGCAATGGCCATGATTGACCCTCTTTACCGGCGGCCTGCCTGCGGCAGCCCACTACAATAAATTGACTTTATGTAATACCCCACGGCAATCTTACCGTAAAATTCCGAATTGAAGCCGCGGCTTGTATTAGAACATTTTTGAGGGACCCCTGGGATCACGCACTGAATAATGGTAATGGCCGCGCGCCTTCAGCGGCCCTGTCCAGTAAAGTCTACTTTATGCAATAGCCATGATCGACCCTCTTTACCAACGTGCCACCTTTGGTGGCCCACTAGAATAAAGTTGACTTTACGTAATGGCCCATGACCCTCTTAACCGGAGGGCTGCCTTTGGCGAACCACTCCAATAAAGTTTACTTTATACAATGTCCATGAACATGAGTTGTCTATGGAAATGAAGTTAAAAATTGCCTTACAGTCGTCCTAATTAACAGACGTTTCAATGGTTGTGGCTGAGAAGTTTGTGCACTGGCATCTCTGCTACACGAATAAAGTTCGCCGCGTACCGGAGTTCAAATCCAAACCATGTGGGTAAATTTGACATATGGGTTTTGGTTATTTTTCAGGGGGGGGTCATCAATTTTTTTTCGTCTGACAAAGGGGGGGTCATCTTTTTTTCACAAAAAATGCAGGGGGGTCTATATTTTTTTGAACACCGACGACAAGATTTTGCCGCCCCCCCCCCCCAAGGCCGTAAAAACTGAACGCTCCCTTAGTGGTATATCGTATTGTGTATGGTTTACAGCGTGAAAATGCAAATCAAAGCAACAAAACAAATTATTAATTGTAATGACACTGTAGGATCCAAAACCCTACCTAGCTCGGACCCCTGATTTATATTCTCAGTGCCGTTTAAAATGGCGTTTTAATGATTCTTTTTCTTGGAGCAACACCATTACTAAGTGCAATTCCACTTCACTTCTGTATGTATAGTTAATCGCACGAGTAGGTGTGCTGTTACAGTTGTAATCACCACACTTATGGTCAGGAACTTGTAAACATCACTCGGCCTTCGGCCTCGTGTGGTGATTACAACTGTAACAGCTCACCTACGAGGCGCGATTAACGACTTATACCACGAAAAACAGGCCAATTCTTCTATACAATTTGACAATGCTGTCAATAAATCGTCGACTTTTGATTTGAACACCCACAATGGAATGGGGCGACCCATTGTATGTCGAAAGGTTCACAGAGGTCATTATGCACCTGACATGCGAGTTGGGGAAAATGACCCATCCCAGACAAGTAGGACAAGGCTCTGGTAAACTGCAAATCTGCATTTAAATAAGGGCTACAGAGTGGTATAATGCACCTGTGTAGAAGGGAACTGTTTTAGTCTGATTTGTTAAATAAAATAGGTTGCTTTACTCTGTCGTATTGGCTATTGGCTAGTGAGAAGGAATTCAGTCTGTAGATACATGTGATTGCCTCGTGGATGCATCAGGCTTCCAATGCCATTTTCGTGTTTTCGACAGGTCGAGATGGATCTTGTCAACTTGTCTGATCTGATGAGAGACTTCCTAGAGATCAATGAACGGTCATGTAAAAACAACAAAAGTGGATTTTACACGGGCAAACTGCCCTATAAGAGCAGCCGCTACTACGGAGTGCATCAAATCCATGATGTGTAGTTCAACTTATAAAAAGTACTTGGCGATGATACCGCCGACAGGACCGTTAACTATGGACGACTTTGCCAAGGGGTAATCAAGTTCTCCTCCCAGAAAGTAGGCGTCTTTACGTTAAGCAAATGAGCGAGATGGCTTGGATAGAAGGCCATCACACTGGACATTTTGGCAAGTTAATTTAGGGAGCCTTCAGTAATTACAGTGGGGTGGGCCGGGGAATTGGGGGAGGGGAGGGTTGTTTTTTAAAAACAGTTCAAACGGGAGGGTCACTTTTTATAAACCTATCTTGGGGGAGGGTCACTTTTGACAGAAGCTGATTTTATGGCCAAAACTTTTATTGTCCTTGTGATATTTCCTGAATAGGAAATCAACAACAAAATACGTACACATTATCCACAAGTTTCACAAGCAAAGAAGATGCGGTGGTATCCTACATTAAACACCTTGAACAGTTAAAACTGATAAAAGACAAGCACCAAAAACATATGCAACAGGTAGAAAAGTGTATATCAATAATCAAATGTACATAAATCCAAAGATATTGTCAGTTTTATATAGGAAAATATTGTGCATATTTCTCTCATAGACCACCATGTATAGTAAACCAACTTTTCAGTGAAATTCCAAAATATAATTTCGTGCACAACCATGGACTTATAACCACTCTAGTTTAATCAAAAACATTGATATAAGTAATCAAGCGCACATACATGCACAGATTTACCTAGTTTTGTATTGGAAAAAAATTATTCTTAGTTTCATCATTGAGCCCCATGCATAGTGAATCAAAATTTCGGTGAAATTCCAAAATCAAATTCTTGCACAACCATGGATTTGTAACCACGCTAGTCTAATCAGAACAATAATGTAAATTATCCAGCATACATAAATGCACAGATGTATGTAATTTTGTACTGAAAAAAAATATTCCTATTTTCACCATAGACCCCCATGCATAGTGAATCGACATTTTGGTGAAATTCTAAAATCAAATTTCTTACACAACCATAGACTTGTAAACACTCTAGTCTTATCAAGAACATTAATATCAATAATCAAGAGTACACAAATGCAAAGATTTACCTATTTTTGTATTGGAAAAATCTATTCATAGTTTCATCATAGTGAACCAACTTTTTAGATTAAAATTTAATTTTCTTTGCTCCATCGCGCCCCTATGCGAAGCCGTACGATTTTCCCGTAAAATGCCCCTAAGACCCGCTGTCTGTTTGTCCTGTTATTTGACTATTTCTTGCCACGTATTACAGGAAGAAGTTAAGAATGGTGATCTTCAATGGGACCGACTTCGGCATGGGGTCAAGTTTGTCGCGGTGCCGGTAATTTGTTGGGCCGGATTCTCTTTTAGATCGCTTTTCGTCAATGCAGTGACCATTCTTCCTTATCGATGCAACAGCATTTCACGTGTCCTGCCCTGGATTACAGATCATGGCCTTGTGTGTTATTTCTGTGTGACGCATTGGGTTTTTGGTGGCTTAAATATACTTTTCATGTGAGAGTGGTGAAAATCATTACTTATGTAAATGTATGAGTTCTCTGAATTTGAAGCAGCTTGTCACCACTCCGACCCGTTCTTCTTCTGATACACTTTTGGATCACATTTATGTCAATCATTCTTGTAATGTTTCAACATTGGCTTGTCTGATCACTACCCTGTATGTATAATTAGGCGTTATCATGGAAAAGATGTCGGGACTGGCGATTATATTTGTGTTAAAACTAGAAATTTCCTCAATTTTGTTTCTGAAAGATTTGTCACGGGCTTAAACTCTGTATCATGGCCCAATATAGCTCGTGTAACAGATGTAAATGCTGTTTGTAAGGAATGGATTAATTTTTTCAATTTTGCTTGCGATACTCATGCTCCCTATTGTACCAGGAGAGTCAAACGGCTTCGACAGCCACCATTGTTTTCACCTCATATTTTAGAACTTATGCATATTAGGGAACATCACCTTGCCAAGGCATTACCTTCAAAGTTGCATAGTGATTGGCTTCTGTATAGAACCCCTAGAAATAGAGTCGTCCATACTATTACAACAGAAAAACGTCGCCACTTTGGAAATACCTTTATGTTAAACTCTTGCAATTCTTCTATCGTGTGGTGGACTATGAATGATCTACTCTCTCAAGGTAACTCTCTGTCACAAAGTTCACGTATTACACACAATGGTGAAAGTCTGTCAAATCATACAGCCTTTACAAATGCTTTTAATGTTTACTTCACTAGTATTGTCAACAATTATCGCAATAGTCTTCAAATTAAGCCGGACTTTGGCAAAATTGAAGCATGGGTTGCCACACAAATGGGCCCATCACCAGTCTTGTTTCAATTTCCACTTGTTGCCACAAACATCTTTCTTTATTAGATATTGGTAAATCAGCAGGCTTTGACAATGCCTCCTCAAAGCTCCTTAAAATAAGTGCAACCAGTGTTGCTGATTCTGTTGCAAGTATTTTCACTTTGTCATTTGTAAATGGCTCCTTCCTGGTTGTTTTAAGTGTGCTGGGGTTGTATATACGTACCTATTCACAAAAATGGTTCAAAGCAAGATATGAATAACTACAGATCAATATCCATCTTACCTGCTCTTTCTAAAAAATTTTGAAAGGCATGCTTACAACCTTTTTTACAATTATCTTCCTATGAAAAAACTTTTGATTGGTTCTCAGGTTTTCAGTTGATTAAGCTTACGGATCAACTTTTACAAAACGTTGATCAAGGTCTTTACAGTGGTCTGATATTTTTAGATTTGTGTAAAGCTTTTCTTCTAGTTGATCATGATGTTCTTATTAGAAAGCTGTCTATTTATGATGTACAGGGTTCATCACTGACTTGGTTCCGTTCATATTTATCAAATAGATGCCAATTTACGAGTTATCTTGGAGCGAATTCACGGATTTTACCAATTGTATGTGATGTTTCACAGGGGTCGATCTTATGCCCTCTTTTATTTCTAATATTCATCAATGAACGTCCCTTATGTATCAATATTGATAACTTAGATATGTTTGCTGAGATCAAACATTATGCGTTTCTGGGGCTAATACGGATGATGTTGATAAGAAAATTCAAAATGAGGTCATGCCCATTTCTTCTTGGGTCACAAATAATGCAATGTCCCTCAACACAACTAAAACCAAATGCATGATTGTCGCTTCACGTCCAAAGATTTATTGTTTGAAGAATTCTAACGTTATTTTAAATGTGCGTATTAATGATTCTGACATTTGTAATGTTTTATCGCATACTCTTCTTGGTGTTGACATTGACAGTACACTGAGTTTGGACACTCACATTGACACTTTATGTTAGAAATTGTCACGTAGAATTGGCGTTTTGCAGTGGTGCGTGCTTTGACTCCACTTCACGTTCTTCTTATGGTTTATAACGCCACTTTTCTGTCTGTATTTGATTATTGTTGTACTGTATGGGGCAACACAACAAAGACCATTCTTCTAAAAATTGATAAGCTTCAGAAAAGAATTACTAGGTTCATTCTAGGTGTTGATTTATCTATGTCTTCCCGAGTTCTCTTTATACGTCTAAATTGGTGAACAATTGACTTTCGTATAGATTACTTTCACGCTGTAATGACATTTAAATTCTCAATGGTCTTGCACCTGGTTATTTAGACCAGTTCCGCTATATCGCAGACATGAGCAATTTCAACACACGCAGCTCAAGTAACAATAATTTATATGCACCTTCTTTTAAGTCATCTGCTGGACAAAGGACTTTCATTTACAGCGCTACTGTACTATGGAACGATATTCCCCCTTATATAAGAAATGTTAAAAATGTGTCACTATTCAAAAAACGACTGTTTGAGTTTTTGTTTACTAAATTTATGTATGAAGGTTCTTCCTTAGATTAATTTTTTCTCCATCTGTCCCAATTTGTGTCATATGTATTTAACACAAGACAGATCATTTTCTAGTGATGATGTATATTTCTGAGGGCTCTGATGTAAATTACAATCAGTTTGTAAATTAGACCACCCTCCTTAAATAAAGTGTACATAAATAAATTAATTAATATGGTGTTCATCATTTCAGTGATGTTTTATTGTTGCACAAGTACTGTACATAGCACTGTGTACAACCAACATGACTGCAAGCGATCAAATCCCATTTTACACCATTACTACGTGAAGTAAACTCATAAACTCATAAACGACATAATGTGCCGAGTGTATTGTCGAAATGAGTTTATAAATAGAAATACACAACTGAAGTTCGTTTCCGATCTTAATATTTTACTGTTGCATGATCTTGAGTCTTACAGAGGCGTTTACAAAGTGAGGGATCACTTCCATCTCACTCCGATTGAAGTTGAGAAGACGACTTATGTTTATAAAAAAACATCGTAATCAACAAAAGTCGTGCATGCGCAGCACGACGACAGCCGCACTTTAATCAATGGACGACGATAAAATTAAATATTATTACATAGACTTCAATTGAAGAAGCGGTCCGATACTTCATGTACATGACAATAACAAATAACGAAATAATTACTTACTTAATCGTGTTGTTTATCTCGGGGGATTCTTGATATTGACAGGAACGCTCTTCTATAATGAAGTTCTGTATTTCCAGACAAATATCCACCTTACAGTTCTCTTTGTTGGACCACACACTCGTGAATAAGATTGATTTCGATCGTGAAAGACTACAACATATACCTTGGTCTGGCAATACAACGCAGATGTCAACTGAGTTTAGTCTTTATTGAGGATTACAATTACTTTCTTCCAAATACTTCTTTTTATATTTTTATGGAAAATATTTTCAACTGTACATTGTGCTACGTGTGTGTTCCACGATATCGTTGCGTCAGACTTTTTCCTTCTGCAATGGTGAACAGATCATATGACGCATTTTAAGTATCCTCGCTTAATACTACGCCCCTACATTTTCCAATAGTTGTTAAATTAAGTGAATAAAATCTGTCGCATCGTAACAACCAGACAGAACAGAAGCTCTTTAGCACATTCGAGTAATCTTTTATGGTGTGTAAATTTACATTTTTACAATCAGAAACATATTGCATACATACAAAAATAGAAACATCTTTTTCACTACTTTCACGGTGTCATTTGTACTGTTACTTTGTCAGTACTCTTTGCTGTGCTGTGTTACGTTTGTCGTACACAATATCTGTATGATGTGAATATGACCAATAAATCTTAGATTGCATATGGGCATGACTACTACTATCATAGATAGATAGATAGATAGATAGATAGATAGATAGATAGATAGATAGATAGATAGATAGATAGATAGATAGATAGATAGACAGATAGACAGATAGATAGATAGATAGATAGACAGATAGATAGATAGATAGATAGATAGATAGATAGATAGATAATATACATACGTGGATACATACATACATACGTGGATACATACATACATACGTGGATACATACATACATACGTGGATACATACATACATACATACACATACATACATACATACATACATACATACATACATACATACATACATACATACATACATACATACATACATACATACATACATACATACATACATACATACATACATACATACATACATACATACATACATACATACATACATACATACATACATACATACATACATACATACATACATACATACATACATACATACATACATACATACATACATACTCAGACAGTTTCAATTTTGAATATAAATCAAGTTTTTATCCCTTTGTATTTGCTTGCGAACCTGTTTATCGTATGCTGCTCCTAATACGACAATAAGTCAAGAACATATGACAACTACTGATTTATAAGCCGACATTAAAAATTCCATTGTTGAAATACAAGTAGCCATTAAACATTGTCGTGGAGAGCAATAAACATGATTTCAGCATATTTTATGTTCATTTCAGCATGCGCACGGTTGGCTTGTAGTAATCTAAGTTTCACATGCTAATCTTTAGCGTTCGTTTCTGTGTGTATATGCAATCCATCTTCTCTAATTTATTACTCACACATTGTTTTACATTTAAATTTTAAGCACAGTAGACATTTATTATTGGAATACGAACGGGTCCTATCGGACTCATAAACTACAGCAAACAAGCTGGAATTAGTAATGCATATACTGTGTGTGATTTTCAGCGTAAAAACGCAAATCCAAGAAAGTCAGTGTTTGCAACATATCAAAACAGTCATCATATTAACACTAATAAGCATAATAATTAATCCGTAAATATGGCTCCAATGATATCTAGTTTATATTCTTTTAAATGAGGAGCGACTCAAACATTATACTCCCTTTTATATTCTGTTATATAGCTGCAAGTCAATAAATACCAGTCTCTGTTTGGAAATATTCACTGCTGATATACCAAGATCTGAACAAGTTCATCATCAGGTCATTCGAGTAGACTATTGGACATGGCTTTTTCTATCACAAGTATTTTTTTCGAAAGTTTCAGCACTGTAAAGAATTTTCACAAAGCAATCTGGTTGCACTGATCTATCGAATACCATCTCTGGAAGTCTGTTTGCAAGTTCATTCTCACCGTGGAAAGCTAACTTGGCATGATAGAACACAAACAGCTGATCAATCAAACAGAATGTCCCATCATGCAATATTTTATTCAACACTTCGACTTCTGCACCCACCATGTTCATCTTCAGAACGACAAAATCACTGTCAATGACGTGTTTTTGTAGCCATCGACTGAAGTTGATACTGGCCACGCGTATTGGTTAATCAATCCTAACACTACTTTTTACTTGCGAGATTGAAGACCCAACAAATCCTGTTTTAGAATGTCTGTCGGGATAAAGGGTAATCCCTCCGTCGTTTACCCAAACTGCTGTTTCTGCATGAAGTTCAAAGTTCAACTGACTCTGCAGTTTCTTCAGTGTTTCAGTTTGTATTGGATCTGCCTCAAAAGCAACAACTTTCCAGTCGTTTGGATTATAATCGTATGGTAGTCTTACATTCTTGTTATTTGTGTCGTTAACGACAGCTTTTGCGTAAAACCCGCGAATAGTATCCCCTCTGTTGGCGCCAACATCGATGTAGAACTTCCTGGAAGGTAGTGTCCCGGATGTTGACATGTGATCGCTCAGTTGTTCGTCTGATCTAGACCCATCGATAGTTCTCAAATACTTTGCTCTATCAAGGAGAATTACAAACAATACGAAGAGAGATACCAATGTGAAAACACATGGTAAGCGTTGAACTCTTCCAAGGACGTACATTTCTGTCGGAAAAAATGAATGGAATGTTTAGTATTGATTTCAGTTTGTATTTTACTGTATTCGCAATAACTACGGAGAATGTAGAATCATGTGTGAAAAATATTTTTGAATTAACACGACTGGAACTAATTTGGGATAATTGAATATTCATATTTTTTCAAATTTCTCAAAAAGTTAAGTGCCATATATCTGAATGTTGCAATAATACAAATTACTCATAAAAAAGAGTGTAACTAAAAAAGAAAAGTAGATAAGATTACATTTTTAAATGAAACAGACATTCATTCACCATCCAATTTTCCCAAATTAGTTCAAGTCGTGTTAATGTCAGTCCTGTTTTAATAATGAGCGCAAATATTACTGTGTAAGAAATTCGAATTTTTGTTAATTATTGGGTGCAAATGAGTCTGTTACTTTTCCAATGCGTTTTGTTCATCATTTATCTGAGCCAGTACATATGCCGGCGCCCTTGTAGCACGCCCTGGGAACACAACAATAAATTTAACCCTTTCAGTGTCGCAGTCAATTTTTGTCACCGTTGCAAAATATGATTTAAAGTTCAAGATAATTTTTTTCAGATTCTCTTTATGATTTTCGCCAAAAACTGTCGCCAATTAAACGTTGAGTCAGTTTTTCCAAAATTATCCAAAAATCACCCTAAAAAAACAATAAATTCTGAAAACTGATGTCACAAAAAGTTCGTGGGAAGCATTTCAGCTCCCAAAGGGTTAAGAAATGATTCATGTTCAATATAGTTCAGTGTGTGCGTTTTTCAGATATACAAGTATCACACAGGGTTTTTAATGTTCAATATTGCGTTTATCCTTGAAATGTGCTGACATAAATGACATTACATAGAATATAATTTACGAAATACTTTGTCGCTTCATTGTTTTGATGATTCTCTTTGGTTTTTAGGGGTTCTAAGGAACATTGTTCTCCAGTGAATTTCAATATTGCCATGCAAATCTCCTCCAATACTATATCTCTTTGCTTATAAATGTGGAGTTGCAAAAACTGAGATCTAGTCCACAAGTGGAGTCAGTTTAGTTCGATCTGTTTTCAGTATGGCAACTATTTCTTCCCAAATTTGTTTAAAGTTCATCAAAGGCATTTGTTCTCACCTATTTCCTTTAAAGGCCAACCGCAATGCCAACCTCCGTACGGTATCCTTACAACGGAATGTTTCCTTCAACAATGATGCACTGATCAGGTGACCCTATCTAGTCATGCTCAGTTAATACGACCCCATGTTTTTAGTAAATACAACGCATAACAGCTGTCAGATTTAAATTTATTCTAGATTTTCTGATTTCGATTAATTCTCACATTATCATGAAAGTGTTACACGTTTAGCATTTCATAAAATATCATTGCATTTACATTTTAAAGTACAACTTTATCTGATAATATTTCGTCCAACTTTCAATAGTCCAAACATGTCAAACGTATGGCAATACATAAATTAGTGCCGCATTAACATTTAAAATACCCATTAATAAGTAACATCGTGTCGCAATAAATCATATAACTTTTCACACTCTCACGTTCTCAACAACAGTATACTGTAATATTACGGTGCATTTCATGGCATACCTTGCTGTAAACTAAAAATTAATGAAAGGTTGTAATTATTCGCCATATAGTGCAAAAAAGTGAACACTTCATGTAAAATGCTTCAATGAAACAGCTATTTTCAACACTTAGATTAAGCAGTTTGGGACTGACCAACATATATTTCAATGATACCGTTTGTAACCCATTCTTAGTTTTGAGCGGCGTTGAAATACTCATTAAAGAGGAACACCATTCACAATTATTTGGGTAGTACATGTGGACAGATTTTGTAAGGTGTTGACTAATTTTTCCTAGTTGTTTTCCATTTTTCGCATAAACTTAACCAATTACTTGGAGCAAAAATTCGAGCAAAGATTTTTAGCTAACCACAAGTTTCACCTCAATCCTGTTTGCCATAAATTTTGAACAACGTTTTCGGTCTCTTGTTGAATATAATTACATCTCTATCAGCTTGGTTTATAGAGCTGTAAGCAGTCACACCATCTTGGTTGACATAAAATACATCAGAGATGGTGTTGTGCACAGATATCACAATATCCGACTTTGGCAGATATGAGGACGCCACCACTCGGTAACTTAGATTAATGATCCACTCGGAACATTCAGTGACTTAGTCATCGGGAAACAATGGTTTAGATATCTGGATTTTCTGGTGTTGAAAGGGAATCGACTTGCAAGTCACAGGTATATTTTACATATATATCTACCTAACAAAACAGAAAGATAAATACTCATACAAGACCACGCAAATACATATATATCTTAACTCATATAATATATATATATATATATATATATATATATATATATATATATATATGATATATACATATATATATATATATATATATATATATATATATATATATATATATATATATATATATATATATAATCAGATTAAGCAACTTTCTGCCCTCCGTATGTAATTCTCACCCCTCTGTTGTAATGTTGTCGCCCTTTGTGTACCAATGTGCACGCGTATTTTTTTCCATTCAGTGGTACCTCCACTTTCGTTTGTACTTGTGTTGTTGTATAACTTGATTAAGGTCCTCTAGGCGCACCGAAACGTCGCTATTTTATTGTTACTCGGGATTCGAAGCAAGATGGACTTTGAACAACCCAGTTCTATAAGTCATCAGATTGTATGTATATATATATATATATATATATATATATATATATATATAATATATATATATATATATATATATATATATATATGTGACAGTCACCAGTAGAAATCAAATGTTATGTCACTTTTATCAAAATAGAGTTTTTAACACAAATGGAAAGAACACTAACCAAATATTGTTTGTGCAAAGTTTCACAGTTTTATTTCATTAACTTCCATGTAAAATTTGCCTTTGAAAAAGCCATACAGAAGCATTTGCATTCACATCACTCGCCTGTACAGTACCGGTACATCTTCAGCCACACATTCTGCACTGAGAGACATGTAAATTGATTGGCAATAGCAAAGTTGCATTTACAGTTATAGAATTACTATCACACGAAGAATGTTTTACTTGTACTGACATGAAAAAATTAAGATTCATGGATTTCTATTTAAAATTGGTTTCCATGGTAACGATTTTCAGATGGGAATAAGAAAAGAGTTGATGTACGAGTATTAAGCATGTGTGGAATTTACCCCTTCTCATAGGATTACATTTAGAATTGCTGGTTTACATGAACTTGAACTATTGTCATTTTCATGAAAATTTGCAGAAAAGGTCAGTCAAAAGAAATAAATAATAGTGATAAATAAAATTGCATGGTCATCGCACTTAAGCTTGAGATAAACAGCATTAAATGATTTTGTCCATAGAAAAAGTGTGGGTGAAAAAATGATCACTCAGCATTTTTTCTCATAAATGTTGAAATTCATGGTCTTGTATCTCACAAACGAGTGCAATGACCCTAATATATTATTACGCATTTTGATAATACTTTCAAAGAAGAATCCGAAACACAAAAATTTAGAGAAATGACAACACTTTCAATTTTACCGGTCGTATATTCTTCAGAGACTTCTTTGGGATTTCACAATGGAAACTAATTTTCCACAACAGTACATATGGCATTGCAGCAAAAACAGCCTTGAAAATTAAATAATTATGTACCACTGTCATGGGTTCAGGTTAAAAACATACAATGCTTTATTATTACTAGTGGACAAACTTTTCAACTGAGCTTCATGACAATTTTAAATTTCCATGGAAACCAATTTTCTGCAACATCATCCGTGAAGCAAATACAGACATGGGTTCAGGTCAAAATGCCCAATGCTTCATATCATTATCACAAGTCCACATGTGAAAAAGACAGTCACTGTATACATCCTATATCAGTAGACAAACGAACAACTTATCTCTTATAATTTTACATTTCCATGGAAACAATTGTTCATTTCCATGGAAACTATTTTACTGCAACAGTATCTGTAAGGCGATTACAGACATGGGTTCAGGTCAAAATGTCCAATGGTTTCATATCATTATCACAAGACCACATGTGAAGAAAGACATTCACTGTATACATCCCATGCTAGTGGATAAACTTTTCAATTGAGCTCTATAATAATTTTACATTTCCATGGAAACTATTTTTTCTGCAATCTATGGAGTGAACACAGACATGGGTTCAGGTCAAAATGTCCAATGGTTTCATATCATTATCACAAGTCCACTTGAGAAGAAAGACAGTCACTTTATATATTCCATAAAAGTGAGCAAAGTCAGTGTCACTATGCACATATTACACTGGTCTGTCTGGTAGAAATGGCAGTCTTCTGTCTTCGGGTATCCATCTGTTGTACATGGTGATCAGATGTTGTCTCTTTGCTGTGGAGATAATATGGAGTTGACGGTATGCTACAGGTACACCATCTGCACTGGGGTCAATTACCTGGAGAAATATAAATGAAATATTGTAAACAAAGTTGCCTGTTAATTTCATTTTCATAATATAAGAGGAAGATAATCAACACACAGACATGTACACTAAACATGTTTAAAGTAAGGGTTTTTTAACAACTCCACAGATTCAATGGTATAATATCAGAAAAAAACTGACACAATTTACCAAATACACGAGCAAAGACACGATCAAATATGTCAGATTATCTAGCCATGCAGAGCATATCGTCTCATAAACAGTGAATAAATTGCTTTGTACAAACTGAATAACATAAAAATATGGTCAATGAGATGGAGGCGCTCACACTTTTTTGCAGAATGGGTTTTAATACTATTATATATCAGAAAAAAAAAAATTAGGTACAAAATCCAGATACTTCTACGTGACAAATTTCATCAGTACTTTAAAAGATATACCTGTATTAAAGTATTTCTAAGTTATGCTAAATTTTGCTTGTTGTCAACTGACCTGTACCAGCTTATGGCTGCATATTTCAGAAGTTTAAGAGTAGTGCAGTATACTTACTATTTGAGGACTCTGCTGCCAATCTCCATCCCAGCACAGTGTTCTGACTTCGCATCTCACACTATTTGGTTGTCTGCAAGCTCTGATGTCATGCAACTGCTGGATACCAGGTAAGTCAGAATACTTTGCTGTTATAACATCTCTCCATTCACTAATGTCATCTGCCCCTGACAGGATATTTGCATTGCCATACATTCCGGCTATGTCTAGAAGTTCCGGCATGGTAAATACATCACTCACACGGTAAGTATGGGCAATACCGGCAAAAACCCAGTCTGGAATAAACTTTGTGTGACCTGGTAGCATGAAGGAGGCTCTACAGGAGTTAAACCTTGATGTCATCTCTTGTAACCATCCACTGAGATATTTGTTTTTGTTGATAGCTGCATTATCCATGAAAACTTGGACATCTCCTGCCCAGTCTGGTACTTTAGTATTGATATGCCTGGTAAGTAGTGACAGAGTGTGGTCTGCACATTTTGGTCCAAGTCTCTCATCAAACAGGAAAATATGGGCCTGTCCAGTACAGTGATCAACGATACAACAAATGTCAACATTCAGTTTCATTTTGTAGTAGGTACTTGCTGGTTGAGCTGATCTACCCCAGTATGGTATCTGTTTAGTCATTTGATAATCGAGGGACAACACAGCAACAAAACTGTCTTTAAGATCATTAAGTTTGGCCCTCTCATCATCTGACAAATTGTCTTTATCTTCAAGCTGCCTTATTCTTTTACCTTGAGTGTAGCATTTGTTTACAGTGTCTTTGTAGTATCTGTATCCTTGCTGACCTGTTCTTTGTGTTTCTGTAATTCTTCTTCAACTGATTTCTTGTTATTTTCAAGTTTAGTCATTTCTTCTTCATCGGCATTTCCAGGCTGAGTTTTTCTCCTCATGATGGCTGTAGTTGAGGAGATCCTTTGAAGCAATTCCTTGCAAGTATCACAGTAATCAGTTTGATGTGGCATAATCCCATGTTTTGGTCTGTGTCCATCAGCCATCTTTTTGCAGAAGAGTTACTACATGTTGACTTGCCTTGTTCATTTTGTGTACGGTTAAACTCACCAACAACTGATGATTTCATTTTAATGTCAAAATTACTTTCATCAGGCTTTGGAGTATTAATCCTACTAAATTTGGGTGTGAAAAAGTACTGAACCAATGATGAATTAGATCTGCCATTGTGTTGACTGTTCATGTCAACAAAGCTTAGAAACTGTTCTTGTAGATCTGTCTTTGCGTGATTACTTGGTTTTCCAACCAGTCCATGTTGTGGTTTCTCTGCAACGACTTCCACTCTTTCATTTTCACCGACAGTGGACCACCACTGATGAAAGGTTTCTTGGACTGCACGTGGCATTATGACATTCTTTTCAAGTCTCTGATTGACAACTTCTTGCTTGGTGATTATTTGTGTGGGTTCCTGCTGTAGATTTCTTTTAACTTCTCGTAACTTTGCTAGTCTTTCAGAACCTACTCCTAAAACTTGAACTATGCATGGTTGACAAAACTGATAATTCCCAAGTACATCAAACACATTTTCGAGGAGCCAGTCATTTTCTATGCTGATGTTTCGATGATGCTTTTATCTCTTCTTGGGATGTGGGTAGTTGATCAGCAGGATGTATAATGGATGTGAAACTCCCCTTAGCACTGTTGAGAATGGGGGAACACTTACTACATGGGTATCTTGGAGCCTTTTCATTTCTGTCAAGTTCTTGTAAATGTCTGGAAAGCTGTGGTTTTAACATGTATGCCCCTCTTGCAAATCCTTCCAAATAATTTTCTAACTGATTCTCACTTCTGATTTCTCTTGCAGATGGAGAAAAGTCTGAATCTTGTGAACTCTTGTAGCTGGAGCACTGGGATTCCTCTTGTGACATACTGAAATATAAGAACAAAATAAAATCAATTTTTTTCAGCTGTCTTGGAAATATCAAACTGACAAATAAAGTATACAATGATTAGCTGCCTAGGTTGATCAGTTCCTTAGCTAGTGTTGGCTCAGTTAGTTGACATCTCTTCAAATAAACATTATGTACAGTGAGAGCTTCAATCACTAGATGATACCCTGTTACAGACATGCTATACTGGAATTGTGTCCAATTTGACTCTGTGTGATATAAGTATTGTCCGGGTGTTTAAATCTGTTTACCAAATGTCTGGCATCATTCAATATACCACACCAATCTCCTGAATGAAATTACACTGCTGAAGTGTAAACATCAAGTAAAAGGTTCTGTGCTTGCACCTGTCATTGTGTTTGGAACCATGATCCAAAGATGCATTGGATTAACACACACAGTACAAATAATATTTATGGCCCTGATATGCATTTTGGAGCCAAAGGTGTATGGCAGGCCATTCCGGGTCCGTGTTAACTCACAATTATGATAATACTAAATACTACAGACATGTGGAGGAGATACACAGCATAACACCAGATACCAAGTGCAAAAGTCTTTTCTTTTGGCAGCATAACCTTTTCAGTGTGGCTCATATTGGAAATATTTGCTACAAATAGTCTGCTATGTCAAAAATAACTTGAAATATATTTTCTACATCATATTTTATTACCATCTGACAGGAAATTCTGGTATATAATCAACAATGCAGACCTTTGTGACATGATATTTATATACAACAATGACACTTACTTTAAATGTGGACAGCAAGGACTTTAGGCAGCTATGGAAAACTATGTTGGCATCAGAATAATTAATTTCAATTTATACACATGGCACTTGAACCTGAAAGAATGAAAAGAAAATTGATTAGTAAATAACAATAAGTTTTTAGGATTTAAGAACAGTCAAAGGTTTTGCAATCAAATCTTGATGAGAATTTTTCTACGCAAAATAGGTAGGTCTAGCCTGCTAGCATGCTACAACTGTCAAGATTGAACTAAAGTGACAAAGTAATTGTACAGTAATTCAGCTAGCTATCAAATTACTGTTGTAAGTCCAAGCTGGGCATAAATGTTCTAGAATTCAGTCAATCAATTCATAAAGTAGAAATCTTGAACAAGGTTTTCTGACAGTAAAAAAAGGAACATGACCAAAATCTACTAAATATCTGCATCGTCCACAGAAAATCTTAACACATGCTCTACCACAACAGAACTTACCTGCATGCCAGTTATCAAAACAAACAGTGACATAATTGATTTTACATTTTTAGTGTTTCAAAATCTTTCTATTATTTTAGTTCACTTTCTGATCAAGTCGCTTTTTATGAATTACTGCAAACAACATACAAATAAACCCAGGCCATCTTTATGAACTGAGTGTCAAGGCAATATAAACAGATTTTTTTAAGTCTGAATAATGAGCAGTACTACTACTAGTTGAAACAAAACTCTAGCCCCCAATAATATTATCAGCTGTACAAACACAGACAAGTATACTCACGTTATTAGACTGCAGTGATGGGTCTGTTCAAACACGTCAGCATAATTTTGACAACACAAACTGCAAGCTGGTCTGTTTATACTCTCGGACTGGATCATCCCATGGCAACCATTATCTACCCTGAAAGAAAACACATGGTAACCTAAACGAAAACACATAGTGATACAAATTATCGAAAATAAATTGGGTCGACACGCATCGAATGTCAATCATCCAAGCGAGTAGTCAATGGGGGCGCCATGCGCCGAGTCGGCATGTCGTCAAAATGAAGTGAAATCAGTCTATTTTCAAAGTTATGAATTTCATAGCTAGGTATGCGACAGACTGAGAAAATAATTCATAACGATAGCAGCCTAAACAAGCCTTCAACCAGTTTTAAACATGATTTAGGACGTCTTCACATATTACATGTACACAAAAAAAAATCCGAGCCGAGCGAATGTGTTTAATATTGCTGTCACCTTCCTTTGTTTTGAACATGTGGGTTCGATAGCTATATGACCATGATGCGAAAACTCAGACTAATCTCGCTCATTTTCTTCTTGAAGTCAACAACATTGAATTTGTGTTCCGCAAGAGACATGATTACATGTGTTTGACGGCGACTGATCTTGGAAAGTGGCTCAGCTGTCACAAAATCAATACGTGAATCGAACATATCGAGAACGTGTTTCAGCAAAGGCTAGCTGAATGTCACCCGGTCTTGTTTTCATTTTATTGTTGGCGGTTGCAAATTACTATTAGCTGATTAAATATACGTACCTATTCAGCCTTCACTAAGGAAGAGCCATGTCCATGCCATAACTTCCATAAGCCATGCCATTCCAATTCCGGGCCGTACATGTCCAATGACTCGAGGTTGATGACTGAATGTTGACATCATGTAAAACTTCCGGGGCACATAATGACATGACCTGAACTACGACCTCTGCTTGTTTCAACTACGTGCAATGCGGAACTTCTCCTTTACTTTCCATATTTTATTAACGTTCAAAACATACTAATGCTACATTTTTTGACATTTTTGAAATTATCTCAACAACGGAAGCAAGGACTACTTGCGTATTTGATCATCTACCATCCCAGCGTAGCTGGACATGTGCTTACGTACAGCGTACACGCGTACGTACGCATACGAATGTTCAGTGCGCTCTATCTCCGTTTGGAACAAGTGACATAATATTCGATTTCTACTGGTGACTGTCACATATATATATATATATTATTATATATTATATATATATATATATATATATATATATATATATATATATATATATAATATATATATATATATATATATATGTATCAAATAGCCTACCTTTATGAAGCCTATGTGACTGCAGTGCAGCACGATAGACTTGACTTGTGATAATGACAATGACTACAATGTGACAAAATGGACAAGAAAATGTGGTCGAAAACAAATAAAGAAAAAACGCGGTCAGTGTGAAGATTTGTACCATGTTAGTTGCTGTTGGTTCACAATCGTTGAATCATTTAGGGTGATTCGTTTCAGTTCTTTAGATTCATTAACTTTCAAGTTGTTTGGTCATGTATATGATATATGGGTGTACGATGGCAAGCGTGTATGTATGCGTTTATATGTATTTACATGTACATGTATGTGTGTCTGTGCGTCTGTTTTTACATCAGTTTATCAATGCCATGTAAAAAGACGGGTCGATAAATTTCAAGATGCTAACATGCTCTTGATTGCCATTGAGGAAATAGCCGTTCTTTGAAAATAAACGCGTGATTTGATACTATTTTGATGTTTTTCTGAGATCAAACATCTTTTATGTGCACACCAATTTCTGTGCAAATTGAGGCAACATTGCATCTGCCTCGTTTACAATACTTCACAGCGTGTGAACACTTTCATTGCCTCAATATACTCTATCTTTTTCATGATGTTATAGCTTTGATAACTATGGCCTCATAACAATATCAAAACCATTCAACATATGCCCATATGACTCTTGCATTTAGAATTGGTAAACTGGAAACCCGAACTCAAGGCCGTCCTCTTGAAGTCTTTGATTCGCTTTTCTTACAGCATATGAAATGAGTGGTTGTTCTTCAGATTCAACGGAATATAGTGTGTAACAGAAATAAAGAGTTTGATGCAATTCATATAAAGATACCACTAGAGGAATTATTTTTTAAACTTAACGATCCTCAATAAATAAATAAATAAATAAATAAATAAATAAATAAATAAATAAATAAATAAATAATGGGTTCCTTTAACACATACTGGTATATTTGCATATATGTTTTATACACACCTATATGTTTCCGTGTGTATGACTTGATGTGTTAAAAATACAGCTACACTATATCGCAATTACAGCTTGAAAGCCGTGTAGCATGAGATGCTGCAAAAGTAGTACACAGTAGAAAACTTATGGTGACTGACAAAATATAAAATAGACTGTAAATTTAGAAAATAATAAGAAATTCGTTGTACAGAAAGAAAATGTAATACGAAGAAAACAAATTGCAAGGCAGGCAGGTGGCAGATGTTAATAGGCAATAAGAAATGGGAGTCGTCAATTTGACCTTTGACCCTTTATTTCATTAAATGACGTCAGTTCATGTTAACTTGTGCTGAGCTGCATGATGGTTCAGTTTGACTAATCTTCAGCGGTAGCTGATTACATCACTTTAGAACACTGTCATTGATATTGACTCAGTGCTGGGAACAGACAACATTGACCATCACGTCGTATTTGATAACAGTCGGGAAGAAATAAATTGAAAAGATGAGTCTGGACTTGAAGGAGTCGATGGCTGAGACACACTCTAAATTTTCGGATGCAAGCAATGTTGCCATGGGTACATATCTTCTCGTAGCGGGTAAGTTACTTGATGTTCACAAAAGTATGGTTCATTTCACAAATGCTTTCACTAGTCTTATCAATCGAAAAATGGTCGGAGCTGCCTTGATAAATGGCAGTGAGAGAGAGAGAGAGAGAGAGAGAGAGAGAGAGAGAGAGAGAGAGAGAGAGAGAGAGAGAGAGAGAGAGAGAGAGAGAGAGAGAGGGGGGAAGAGAGAGAGAGAGAAGGGGAAGAGAGAGATTAATTTTTGATCGACTAATTTTCAAACAAGCGAAGAGGAAGTCTGATGCCAATCCTGGTTTTTTCTGTTATTTCACCCAACGCCGTGCAATTATTATAAAACTTTTCAGGATGTCCGTTGGATAGTTTCCAATATAATTAAAACAAGAAATAGTTTTCGTCGGCGTGGCAAAATATATCGTGTAGTTTTGTACATGTATTTTAATTGGAATGCGATTTCACAGTCGTTATTTAAATACAGAATATTGCAATGCTTTCATATAACTTGCTTTCTGTTCTGTTCTGTCTGTTCTGTTCTATGCATCGGATATTTTGATAAATTCGTGGCAACTGTGAAATTGAACAGGAAAGCTTGCTTTAGTCATACTCATGCGTTGAAAGGATGTATTTTTCAGAGCCATTCCGCTATCATTTGTGCTTACATTTGGACGCAGGTGTTCAATGCGTATTGCGATACGTCGCTCGTAATGTTTGTAAGATTTTAATGCTTTTAATCAACACACGCTGAAAAGTGGGATTTTATCGTAATGTGCGACGGCAGTCATGTGTTATGATAACGAATCATTGCACGCTAAGCGTTGCATTGACGTAGACCGAGTGGAAATATTCCCTTATTGGTTGTTGTCATACACATACGTTGACGTAAAGTCACACAGTAATTTGCAGAGACAGGGACAGGATAATGATCGATTAACCTGTGAAATTGTCACAATTCATACTTTTGTATACTTGTCTTGTTCACTCATTCAAAGTCCCTTGACACTGGGTTCAACATTCTGAAAGTAGTAATAATAGACCGTGAGAATGAAACCACTTGGTTATTACACAGTGAATTGAAATACGTGGTTAAGACGGCTATGCATTGTGAATGATATGAAATTATGGCAGATGACTCATTAAAGCGTTGAGAATGTCATTGAATGCAATCAGTACTGAGGATTACAAAGACGAGATCCACACGACACGTATAACATCCTTGTGTTGGATTTCTGGTCGCTAATGATCGCCGAGATAGAAAACGATAAAGTCGCTGATATCTCTGAGTATTCAACAACGGACTAAGGTGAACGAACTCAGAAAAAAACGTACAGAGGCATGAATTGGTTCTCATATAAGTGCTTCAAATTACAGTAGCTGTATCTTTCAATGATATTTGATTTGGGTTTCTTCCAAGGAAATAAAAACAACTTATTTTTCTTCCTAAATATGTTCAAATACTCAGTATAAACTTGCAATAACAACACATTGTCTACATTATGCAAATGATGTTATTGGCAGTGAAGTTCTGGTCCGGACTAAAATTGCTGTCAACGATAACAATAAAAGTTACACATATACGGTCCACGGTGGCATGTTTACACTATTAATTTAGTCCGACAAGAAATGTATTTTATAGGAAGAGCAAAAATGTTAGAAATGCATTAAAAAGGTAGAAACTAATGGAGCTTCATTATTACAGCAGTGTTGCGTTGATATCTTGAAAGCATTCTTTCATCACAACCGGTAATGTTGACTTTTAAATTTTGCGAAATCAGAAAGGAAAACACGAACTTTTCGTATCACTGTACTTTTCGAAACATCCGTTGCGTTATTTACACTCTCGTAGTCAGTGTTATGGATGAATGCCTTGTTTTAACCCTTTGAGCGCTCTAATTTTTCCCGCCAAAATTTTAGTGCAACATTTTACCAATTTTTATAAATTTTTCAGTAACTTTTTGATAATTTTGGACCAAATGGACATCACGTTTCATTGGCTACAGTTTTTATCAAAATTTTGGCAAAAATCTGGGAAAAAACTGACTTCGGTTTATTTTTAAAGGGCACAAGAATTGACTTTGACGCTCGAAGGGTTAAAACTTTGTAAGCATATACTGAAGTGTATGCGTGAAGGGTCCTGCGTTCCCACCTATCTTCGAATGTACTCCTTGAAAAACTTAGAATAGTGTCAGTCAAAAAGATAAACCCTTCACACTGCATGAAAACCCAATAATTCAGATAAATTCACATTAATGAGTTGCCTGTATTATAGTATAATACACGTGAATTCACATGAATCCACATGAATACAGGCTTGCTGAATACAAAAAGTGGATTCTTGACTGTATTCATCTGTATATGCACTCTTCAGCTAAAATACAGGCAATAATCCATGTTAATACAGTAAGTATTATAGGGTTTTTATGCAGTGTCACATTTCTTGAAATGTCGGGTCTAAGGGTCGCACCCATTACTTGTGCGATTTTGCCGTTACTGACGCAATTGCAGGCTCAAATAATGAGTGTGCATTAAAATGAATTTGTTAAAGATGCCAATGGGAAAATATAAAGGCCCATCTACTCAGATTGATTTGACACCGTGTGAGAAGAGCGTTTGGTCCAACATTCTATCGAGTCTAAATAAAGTCTAATAATAAATGAAGAGTCCATTATTCCTAAAATTAAAGTTTCTTTTAAATGTTCAAAAATAGAAAAACATCCACCAGGAAAGTGTCAAGCCGCGTCTACTCAGATTAACATAGAGTCAATTATTGCTCTGATTAAAAAAGGTCATGTATCCTTTCCTATCACAAGCTTTGCCACGTGCCGAATTAATTTTCTTGCAAGTCGTGTTCAAATGATTTAACTGAAAAATAATATCGTCCAAAATTTAAACGATTTCAGTGGCTTACAAGTTACGAAATTAATTAATACCTGGTGACATTAATCATTAATGTTAAGTCAGGACGTACTATCAATTCTATAGAGTTCCTTTCAGAACGGATAAAGCTGGGTGATTGGAACGCTACCAAGTCATCATTTCCGATACAATATACAGAGGATGAGTGCTGAATTACTTCACGATGAATTGCGTCTTTCAAATTGATTACTTTCGCAAAGCCTATTAGTTTGTTCCAACCAAATCTAATATCTCTGCCCGCTAAATACGATCGACATTCTCTCAATGGGTCAAAGGTCAAATCGTCTATCTTATATTAAACGTCACACAGCTTGGTCGATCCCATTATATAGTACATACATGAACTCTAATTGTATTATGTCAAATTCTACATTCCTGTCAAATATTAGTTAAATAATGTTTCCTTTTTTCAGTCATGAGCAACTTTATGCAATGAATTCGCAATATCCATGATTAAAAGAATTAGTAAATAAGTGACTGATCAACTCAAAGTTTACCTTTTGAAAACCATTTCCAGTGGCGTTAACTCCTGATATATCATCGGTATCATACCGTTTGTATTGCAGGCTGGATATTGTTTTTTATACAAATCAGTTAATGGATAATAACGTACTTTACCTGCTTGCCATTTGTCATGTCACGTGACACTGTTTTAAGAATTGAACAAGAACGCCAGAAACAAATAACATCAGCATTTTGTGAACGGTAGTACTAATGATAAAACTGGATAAAACCAAGATCAACACCGCCACCATCAGCACATCACTAATGATCAGTACCATCAACACACTGCAACTATCATCACTATACTTCTTCTCCTCCTCCTCATCATCATCATCATCGCCCTCATAAACTCATTGACTTCATAGACTGTAGGAGTCCTGGGTAGAATTGCTCAACTTAATCCGCTACAATAGGAAGAATACCGATATGACTTTCTGTCAATTATTTTACCTTCAATTTCTATTAATCTCTTTCAGCCATACTAGCAATGCTTGGTAACAGCTTTGTAATCGAAATGTTCCGAAGACACCGAGAACTACTGTCACCTACAACAACACTGCTGATCAGCCTTGCCGTGGCAGACCTCGGTAAGATCACACCATAAATCAACTATTCGTTCATCTCATATAACCTCGGAAGTCGTTGGAAAGAGACTTTCCTTTACGACTCTTTACTTCAAATAACCTCGTATAAATATCTCCTTGGTTATTGTCGATAAAATTCGACTCTGTTGCCAGGCAACTAGTGATAGAACACACAATTACGTCTTTTGCTTGCCTTTTTGTCTTACCGCCAAGCTAGATGTCTGTCTGTGAGTTTATCTGAGTTTATCCATAAACCTGTATGTCATTGTCTGAGTCAGAAATTATCTGTAAGCATTCACGTATATCTGTATGGGAGACAAAATAAAGCTTGAAAGAAAGTGATGGAACGAGTAACATTGAATACATGTATCAAGTGAAAGGTCCGAATTCTGATATAAAATCTTGACAACTCTGGAATTTAAAGAGGGTGAAAATTTGTCACGGAAATAAAGCGAGATATGAAATAACTACATGTTTGAACTCATTCTAGCCGCTGGGGATACTTACACTAAAATCCAATTTACTTGTGACATCATTAAAACCCTCTCAGATCCTATAAATTGCAGAAAAGAAATTTTTAAACCGAATCAATTTTATTCCTGAAATGGTAATCTGAAGTTATGCTTGTTCTGGTTTCTCTAGCAACCAAATCTCATCTGAATATGCTATTGACATTTATAAGTTAAATTGCATTTCATCCTAATTGATTTTGTTTAATTTCGATAAATGAAATTAAATGTTCCCTTTTATGAGGAGATTTTCCTGTAAACTGAAACCAACTGGATTAAATTGAGAGTTTAACCAATACTGAATACAGCTGCTAATAAATCTTCTGGAAGTATGTCTTTTTATTCACTTTTCCCTTCAGGAATGGCAGTCTTTGCCATGCCCTTTCCAAGTTTATCCAGTTTCGCCGATGGATGGTTGTTCGAAGATGCCGGCTGTTAGTGCAATGGATTTGTCGGGATATTCTTTGGGTTGCAGGTATTGGAAACCTGGCTGTCAACAGTGTCGCTCGTTACCTTGTTATCTGCAGACAAGATCTTCGTAAGTGGCCATTTTCTTTCAATTGCGTTTTATCTTTTACCGCAGAGCTCAAAAGAAGCGCTGTCAATGGTATCACGTGACTCTTACTGAGCTGACAAGGCTGTTGAAAGAGTCTAAGTATGACGTCATTGACGTGCTGAACACTGTAGTATGGTTATTTCTAAAATCTTAAACGTGCGAAACTATGGCTTTCAAGTACACTTGTCATGACAAAGAAAGTGCTCGAAAGCCGGCATCTGGGGTTAAGTCGTTATCATCAAACGGCTGAAGACATGTTGGTTTATGTATCTCAGTCGTGTATGGTGTGTGCATGTTAACGTTACCTACTAAGGCTACTTACTTGAAATCATTGTGTGGTATATCTTGTCATGCCAGTGAGATAAAAGATAAGATTTGTGAACTATTTGAATCAAATTCAGAATTGCTGCATATCTCTTTGAGTGAGCTGCATAGAAGATATAAGTACAATGTTTGATGTAATGGGGTTTGAGTCAAAGAGTATATATAAGGTACTTTAATAAGTAGTGATTTAAATTGAGTAGATGAACTGCAACTAGCCAAGCAATACTGTGTGTACAATGACATGACGGGGGTAGATTGTGTAGCAAATTTGTAAACCTCAATTGCAATGTGAAGAAGGCAATAAGAGCGACGCTGACAAGACATAATAATAATAATAATAATATATAATAATTTATTTATTGCCATATGCATTAAATACAATGGAAATTGATTTTTCACGTGCGCATCAGTGAAAGAATTAAAAATATCATAAACTGGAATAAAAATACTAAAAATAAACACACGTTAAAATACAAAGACTAAAAATACGAAATGTGAAACTAATATATTACATTTGATTTAAAATTCGAACTGCTGATGGATAAAAACTCTTGCGAAAGCGTTCAGATTTTGTTCTGATGCATCGATAGCGACGCTCAGAAGGTAAAAGTTCAAAATATTTATGGGCTGGATGATTTTCATCATTAATGATAGATGTGGTTTTCCGAATGGTCCTGGAACGATAAATTGATGGCAATGAAGGTAAATCTGAACCAATGATCTTCTCTGCAGTGCTAATGACTTTTACTAGTGAATGAAACTCTGCAATAGTGATATTTCCAAACCAGACTGTTATAGCATATGTTAAAATACTCTCAATTGTAGTGCGGTAAAAGTTAATCAAAATGACAAGACTCATGCCAAATTTCTTCAGCGTCTCAAAAAATACAGGCGTTGCTGAGCTTTCTTAATTAAAGACTCTGTATTTGTCTGCCAAGACAAAGCATTAGAGAGTTGGATTCCAAGATATTTAAAACAGACACAATTTCAACCTCACTGCCTTGAATCACGATGGGAATAGTTGGCTGACTGACTTTCCTAAAGTCGATAATGATTTCTTTTGTTTTACTGACATTGAGTTCAAGATCGTTTGTATCACACCATTCCACTAAGTTAACGATTTCTTTTCTGTAATTTGACTCATCATTATTATTGATCAATCCAACTGCTGAAGTATCATCTGCAAATTTTACCATTACATCTTCCTCAAACATGCTTGTTGATGTTGATCTCCAGTCATTATCTTGGGTTGTACACTGTTATCATCAGTCCAGTATCATGGGTGTAGATTGAACGCCAGTATAATATGGAGCCTGGATCAATTTGTCAAAATTTCTACATGTATGGAGGTCTGATCAGTCTGTAAAGCGGCGCCACTGTCATAATGTCAAGGTCATTATCATCAGGGTTGGCCAGTTCACCTCAGTGAAAATTAATAATTGTGTTCAGTTAACTAGGTCAAGGCTATTACTGAGCTGAGTGACTGATGTAACAAGTTACATGTAATGGCAAAAGATGAATTTTTAAGAAAAACAGACTTAGTAATACATCAAAGTATAATACAACAAATCTGTGTCCCTGTATGGTACCGTATAGTGACAGTATGTCAGGATATGGCTGACTTTCCAAAACTGAACATTTGATGTCTTTGGTGGTCCTGTCTCAAACTTGTCTCCATAGAAACTGTGTGCAAAGTGACACAGTGGAGATATTTATCTTATTAATGATTCACTCTACCTGCACTGTGTTATAGTACATTGCCTGTACATATAGATTTATCATCCATTTGTTCTCTGTAAAATGAGCAATATTGATATTGATAGCAAGTCTGTCAATGCTGAATCATTTATTACATTACAAAGACTGGCAAATAATTCATCAACCCCTGCAGCTATCCATGTATTAGTATGGATGTCAATTTTGCTTAGCACAGTCCTTCATCATAATCAGTCAACTTTATATGTAAGTTCTTCAACTTGTTTGAAATTTGCTCTGTTTTTGATTATTTGGCCACTTTTCAATAATTTTATTTAAAGAGAGTTAACATTTTCAGTAGTTTTCACCATTTGGCAACCCCACAATTTGACCGCCTCTGTAAATTCAAAGATTCCACAGTTGAAATATTAATGTTTGTACATAGATAAGTTACCAGGTATTTTTGTGACTTGTTTTTGACAAGTATTGTTTCTAATGTAAATATAAATGAAGTGAAGTCCTATTGTCCATTCTCTTTGGTTTGTGATGCAATTCCTTAGAAATGTCGACCCATGATACACTGCAATGAGATTTTAAATTTGTGTCCTGCACTATTCGATTGTTACAATCATGTTAACATAAAACAAACTTGAAACTTTTTTGAAAAAAAAATTACTGTATGGGCGTCAGATGCTAATCCTTATGGTGCATGATTGATGACGGCCTGTCAGTATTTCATGATCATACATATAGCCTTTATTCAAGTGATGACATATGGCATGCCTTGAGTATTTAACCCTTTGACTGCCAAAGTCAATTTTTGTCACCTTTATAAAATATAACACAGACCATTTTTTAGGTCCAAACATTTTTTTGGTTAAAAACTGTAGCGTATGAAAATTGCCGTCCATTTGGTCCAAAATTATCAAAAGAATTACAAAAAAAATTATAAAAAATGCTGAAATTTTCACTGAAATTTTGCTAGGAAAAATTACAGCACTCAAAGGGTTAAATTGCAAAGAAATTTTGGTGATAGTGATGTGAAGCTAATGAATATTGAGTGTTTTTTCTCAGAGAATTAATTCAATTAATTAAATATCTAGATTGTAGAATGGTTATTGTCACATTGATCAGTTTTTCTTCATCATGGAAATTCTCCAAATTGTGAGTGAGATGTCAGTGTGTTGTGAATTGAATTGGTACACGTCTTTGAGTTGCATTCATGCATTCAAAAATCCTGAGTGACCTTCAAGCAGAGTTTGGTATTGAAAGACCAGAGACCTTTGATGTGTGTTGACAACATCTTCAATGGGGGCCTAGTAGGTGTTTGTATGCACTGCTACAGTGGATCTCTTCTATCACTTGGGGGCCAGTGTATGGGGCTGTATCTTATTGCCTGGCAACAACCATGACTTTGCATATTTATCTCCTTGAAGCAACCTGAAAGTAGACTTTCTCCAAGTCTCTAGGCAGAGTATCAATATCAAAAAGTAATTACAGCAATATATACTTGTACCCGGCACACTACTGGGCACACTGTCAGTTGAATATAATCATGCCTGAAACTGCTGGATATGTCAGAGAATTTAGGCCAAGTGACCCATGCCAGTCTGGCAGAAATGTGCTCCATTATCATCGTATAGCTGCTACATTGATATGTCAATAGACTTCTGTAACCATGTATGGACTGTTCTATAAATAGACCTGCATATGAATAATATGCATATCTATTGACATGACATGTCAAATGTCATCACATACTTCATTCTATCTGCTTGCCGTCATTGCATATTGATCAAATGGTTAATTAAGTAATTGTGTTCAAAGCTATGGATAGATTAGTGAAACTGAAGACTGCTGATGGCAAAAATGGTTAAAATACATGTTCTTATTGTGAGGAAGCTAGTAGTAGTAGGGAAGAGTCACGGGTAGTCAGTGGTAAAGCAGGTACAAGTTGATTTATTCAAAGATTGATATGTTTTATAATTATGCGAGCTAAATAAGCGACCCTGATCCTTTCATAATTGGTTGGCTCAGCAACAGTTCTGTAGCAATGACCCTTAACCCCAGTACCATTGATACACCACAGCATAGCACAGGGTGTTCACATAGTGTTATGTAGGTCATTTACCCCACACTCATCATGACCTGAGTTCAATTAGTCTAGAACATTCTCAAGGTCACTGCCCTTAATGACCTCACAACCTTGAATTCAATTAGTCATGTTTGGAATGTTCTGGAAAGTTGATTAGTTGTGTAAGGGAGATAATTTTAGAACAGTAATTAGCATGTCAATAAAAGTTCTAGATTGTTCTTACATGCCTTTATAAAAGGGACGTGCACAGCTTCCAGTCAGACTTTGGGATCGTGTCTCTTGTGTGTTACTAAACTCCAGCAGTAGTCATTCTCAAGACTTTTCAAGACCTTCACTGTCAACGCTGGATTTATACTGTGGACTTTGTGCAGCTTCAAGCCTGCAAGCCAAAGGACTGTTCATTCATCCGACTGACTGTTTCAACTCTGAGACTGGAGCTTTGCCGTCCCAGCTGAGATAAGTAATCTGTACACTTTTAAAGCTTGTACTCTATCCCTGACTTAGCATTAGTTTTATTTTTGTAATAAATTTTGTTTAAACGTTAACTGCTGAGTTCACCCTTTTGTTCGTTTTCTCTGCACGTAACAAATTGGGGGCTTGTCCGGATACGAACATTTTGAGCCGTTTGACAACATTTTGCCAGCCTTTTTAAAACTACTGTATACTGTGAACTCAGCGAAATTTAATCATGGCGGAATTTAAACCAGAGGAAATGGATGACCTTGATCAGGACACATTTGATTCCCTCAGAAAAGACGACCTCATAACACTGGCCAATTTCCTTAAAGTAGAAGTCAAAAGATCTATGCGCAAGAGGGAAATACAGTACCGTATTGCCAAACATCTAGTTGATTTAGGCCAATTTGAGGAATCCACATTGAAAGATTATGAGCCCGAGTCTACCTCTGAACTCAGAAAATTAGAATTAGAAATGCAGACAAATTTGGAGATCAAGAAACTAGAATTACAAATAGAAAAAGAAAAATACAAATGCAGTTAGAAATGGAAGAAAGACAGAGAGAGAAAGATAGGCAGGAAAGATTAGAAATGAAACGTTTAGAGCTTGGACAGTCAGGAAAATCCTTCCCTTCACACGGTTTTGACATCACTAAGCATTTCAGGTTAGTCCCCCCTTTCCAAGAAAAGGATGTTGATAAATATTTCCTTCATTTTGAGAAAATTGCTCAGAGTCTGAATTGGCCTAAGGAGTCCTGGTCTATGCTTTTGCAGAGTGCTTTGGTGGGTAAAGCCAGAGAAATTTACATTCAATTGTCAGTAGAGCAGGCTTCAGATTATGATTCTGTAAGGAATTAATTCTCAAGGGCTATGAGTTGGTGCCTGAAGCTTACCGTCAGAAATTTAGGGATTGTGAGAAGGTGAAGGATCAAACTTATGTTGAATTTGCTCGAACAAAAGAACAACTGTTTGATCGTTGGTGTTCTTCTGAAAAGGTCAGTCAGAATTATGACAAATTACGACAACTTGTTTTGATTGAGGAATTTAAGAGGTGCATTCGGAGTGACATCAAGACGTTTATCAATGAACAAAAGGCAGATACATTGGAGGTTGCTGCACGTTTGGCCGATGATTACTCATTGACTCACAAATCTTCATTTCTCAGCAAACCATCCCAGTCCTTTTCATACAGAAACAATGCAGGTAATTTAACTCCTCCTTTTCATCCAAGAATTTTCAAAGGAGAGTAGAAATCAAATGAAAACAGTTCACAAAATTCAAGTAACACTTCCACATCATCAGATCCCAAGTCTCAATCTCCTTCTGACAAACAGTTCGGTACACTTTCTTGTAATTATTGCAAGAAAGACGGCCATTTAATGTCAGATTGTTTCAAATTGAAAAGAAAACGTGAAGGTCAAAGTGGTCAAAGTGGATCTAAGCCCACCGGCTTTATTTCTTCATCAACTCAATTAGAGTCTAATAATGTGTGCAACACATTTTCTGAGGTTAAATCCCTCTTATCCCCAATTAATGAGGTCAAGGTCAATTCTTCTCAAGATAGCATTATGGGTATTTTCGAACCATTTATTCATGATGGTTTTATATCACTTTCTAGTGATTTCTCTTCCGTTATCCCTGTCAAAATTTTAAGAGATACCGGGGCTTCCCAGTCTCTTTTGTTGGCAGATACCCTGCCGTTTTCTGAAAAGTCATTTTCAGGTTCTAAAGTTCTTATTAAGGGGGTAGATTGTAATGACTACATTCCTGTTCCTCTCCATAATGTCTATTTGTCTTCGGACTTTGTTTCTGGACCTGTGGCTTTAGGTATTAGGCCTTTTTTGCCTTTTGAAGGGATTCACCTTCTTCTTGAAACGACCTTGCTGGGGACAAGGTCATTACTAATCCACTTGTGACTGATAATCCTAGTTTAGATCAGGATCCAGAGCCAATTGAACAAGAGATACCCGATTTATTTCCTTCATGTGCCATTACTCGAGCCATGTCAAAGAAAACTTCCGAGAATCAAAATACTCTCAAAAATAATGTCACAGATTTTGACTTAAATGACACCTTTCTCAGTCAGGTGTTTGACACGGATCATTCCGTTATCCCTCGTGGATTTGAAACTTCCAGTAAAACTTCTGCTGACCAAAGTCAGACATTTTCTAGATCAAATCTCATTGCAGAACAACACAAAGACCCAGATATTTTGTCTTTGTTTGACAGGGTAGATGATGAAGGTAAAACTTCAGATAGCTCTGTTTCCTATTATACAAAGTCTGGTATTCTCATGCGTAAATGGAGACCTCCAGATGTTTTGGTTGATGACGATTGGGCTATAAAACATCAAATTGTGGTTCCAAAGCCCTACCGTGCTGAAATATTGCGCCTGGCCCATGAAACGCCCTGGGCTGGTCACTTAGGAGTCAGGAAAACTTATCATAAAATTCTCAGTCACTTTTTATTGGCCTAATCTCAGGCAGGATGTAGCACATTTCTGTAAAACTTGTCACACATGTCAAATGGTAGGAAAGCCAAATCAGACCATTCCAAAGGCCCCTTTACAGCCAATTCCTGCATTTCAAGAACCATTTAGTAGGATACTAATAGACTGTGTTGGGCCCCTACCAAAAACAAGATCAGGAAATGAGTACATGTTGACAATTATGTGTACATCAACTCGGTTCCCAGAAGCCATACCACTGAGAAATATAAAGACAAAGACTATAGTGAAAGCTTTAGTCAAATTTTTCACTTTATTTGGCCTCCCTAAATGTGTCCAGTCCGATCAAGGCTCCAACTTTATGTCTGGAATTTTTCAACAAGTAATGGATCAGCTAGGCATTAAACAGTATAGGTCATCCGCCTATCATCCAGAAAGTCAGGGTGCTCTTGAGCGATTTCATCAAACTTTGAAAAACATGATTAGGACCTACTGTTTTGACACAGAGAAGCAGTGGGATGAAGGAATTCATTTTTTGCTCTTTGCTGTTAGAGAGTCAATTCAGGAGTCTCTTGGTTTTAGCCCATTTGAGCTTGTATTTGGACATACAGTCCGTGGCCCACTTAAGCTCGTTAAGAGAAATTCCTATCAGACGATGATGATTGTCTGAATATTTTGCAATATGTGTCAGATTTTCGTACGAAACTCTCTAAAGCATGTGAATTAGCCAGAGAAATCTTGAGTCATCTCAGCAGTCAATGAAAATCAAATATGATAAAGCACCTCAAAACGGAAGTTTGAACCAGGTCAAAAAGTTCTTGTTCTACTTCCGATTCCTGGCAAACCACTCCATGCTCGCTACTTTGGGCCATATCTAATCGATAAGAAATTAAGTGATTTAAATTACATCATAATAACACCTGACAGGCGAAAACAAAAACAGCTATGTCACATAAATATGCTTAAGCCATATTTGGATAGGGATAATCCTACTAAAACAAAGCCTGTCAGTACAGTCAGTTCTGGCCATTATGAAATAGTGATACTGAAACTGACTTGAGTGAAAATACTCTAAACTCAAAGCTGGGCTCGGTCAAGCTTCAGAACTCAGAAATCCTGGAGAAGCTGGAGTCTACAAAGTTGGCACACCTCCAGCCAGAACAACAACAACAGGTGAAAGAACTGCTCCATGAATATAAACACCTGTTTCAAGATGTTCCAACGAGGACAAACGTCATCTATCACGACGTTGATGTTGGGGACAGTAAGCCTGTAAAACAACATCCATACAGACTGAATCCAACAAAAGCGAAATATCTCCAGGAAGAAGTCAAATACCTGCTGGACAATGACTTTATTGAACCCAGTAAAAGTAACTGGAGTTCGCCGTGCATACTTGTACCCAATCAGACCACAGTTATCGTATGTGCACGGACTTTAGGAAGGTCAACACTTTAACAAAGACAGACACTTTCCCAATCCGAGGATTGATGACTGCATCGACCGAGTGGGAAAAGCCAAGTATGTGACAAAATTTGACCTACTGAAGGGATTTTGGCAAGTCCCTCTGACGGATCGTGCTCGTGAAATATCCGCCTTTGTTACACCAGACGGATTGTTCCAGTACAAGGTGATGCCATTCGGAATGAAGAACTCTCCGGCAACGTTCCAACGGATGATCAACGACGTCATATCCGGGCTAGACGGGTGTGCAGCCTACGTTGACGACGTCGTCCTGTATAGTGACACCTGGGAGGAACACATCAAGCTCATGCGGAAGTTCTTTGAGAGACTGAGTAAAGCAATGTTGACTGTCAACCTTGCCAAATCTGAGTTTGTATGGGCAAGGGTAACTTACCTCGGACATACTGTAGGACAGGGTGAGGTAAAACCTGTTGATGCCAAAATCAGTGCCATTTCAAGTTTTCCCATACCAAACTGCAAACGACAACTGATGCGCTTTCTCGGTATGGCTGGTTACTACAGAAAATTCTGTCCAAATTTCTCCACAATTACTGAGCCTTTGACTAACTTACTTAAAAAGAAAGTAAAGTTTGTTTGGTCAGAGCAATGCCAACAGGCATTTGATACACTTAAAGCCATACTGCAAAGTGCTCCCAGTGTTGTCTGCACCAGATTTCACTTTGCCATTCAAATTAGCTGTGGATGCTAGTGATACGGCTGCTGGTGCTGTTTTATTGCAAGAGGATAGTCATGGTATAGATCATCCTGTTTGCTATTTTTCACGCAAATTTAACAAATCCCAGAGAAACTACTCTACAATTGAAAAAGAGTGTTTATCTTTGATATTAGCTTTACAGCATTTTGAAGTTTATGTTACTTCTTCAAATCAGCCAATAGTGGTTTATATTGATCACAACCCTCTTGTTTTTCTGCAGAAATTTAAAGGCAAAAATCAGAGATTGCTAAGATGGAGTTTAATGTTACAGGAGTTTAATCTTGACATTAGACATATCAAAGGCAGAGACAATTTATTGCAGACTGTCTCTCTCGTATTTAGAGTTTATTGTTGTTCACTTTCAAGAAATTTTATTGTTGTTCACTTTCAAGAAACTTTACTTTAGAGTAAAACAAAATTTGAGTACTTAAATCCTTTCAAGATTACATTTGTAAAAGAAAGATTTTTCTTTGAAAAATTTTCTTTTTTTGAAGAGGGGGTGTGTTATGTAGGTCATTTACCCCACACTCATCATGACCTGAGTTCAATTAGTCTAGAACATTCTCAAGGTCACTGCCCTTAATGACCTCACAACCTTGAATTCAATTAGTCATGTTTGGAATGTTCTGGAAAGTTGATTAGTTGTGTAAGGGAGATAATTTTAGAACAGTAATTAGCATGTCAATAAAGTTCTAGATTGTTCTTACATGCCTTTATAAAAGGGACGTGCACAGCTTCCAGTCAGACTTTTGGGATCGTGTCTCTTGTGTGTTACTAAACTCCAGCAGTAGTCATTCTCAAGACTTTTCAAGACCTTCACTGTCAACGCTGGATTTATACTGTGGACTTTGTGCAGTTTCAAGCCTGCAAGCCAAAGGACTGTTCATTCATCCGACTGACTGTTTCAACTCTGAGACTGGAGATTCGCCGTCCCAGCTGAGATAAGTAGTCTGTACACTTTTAAAGCTTGTACTCTATCCCTGACTTAGCAATTAGTTTTATTTTTGTAATAAATTTTGTTTAAACGTTAACTGCTGAGTTCACCCTTTTGTTCGTTTTCTCTGCACGTAACAATAGTTACAGATACCTGTACCGGTATATGACTGCTTCTGTGCATAGTGTCACTCATTTTGCCATAAAATTGTGTCCAAGGATGTGTACAGCAATTATACATGTACATCTCTGATTGTTGCTTTTGTAATTTGATAAATGTGATATTTCCATGTACCATGTCAGTTTGATGTGTGTTTATATATTGATTGTATCAATGGAATTTGTGGGGTTTTATCCAATTAAACCCATTTCTTTAAAAATTATGTTAGCATGTCTTGTTAATTGCTGGATACATGTTGGTAAAATTATTTAAAACGTGTAGTGATCAATGATGTTAAATTGTGTTTGAAAAATGGAAGTTTAATTTTTGCTTACAAATCTAACACTAATTTGCAAAAGCTAGTGTCCGTTTCATTCACATAGTCGGCAACATCTCTGGACTTTTGTGTAACAGTCTACAGCAGTGAGATGTTGCTTATTGGAAACCTACGGCTGATAAAGTAACACCTAAGCATAAATTTACTATGATCATTTTCTGAGTGAAATAAGTGCCAAAGCTGAGGCAAAGTGTTTTTTTCATTTTCAAATTCTGTGATAAATATGATGTCAATACAACTAAAAATAGTGTTACCTTGCTCTGGAATCCTAGTCTTTCTTCGTAATTCCAGTAACTCAGAGCGAAATGCTGATGGTAGAATATAATTACAATGACACAAAAGCTGATGAAGGCAGAGTGATTCAGTCGAAATATTCTACTATTAATGTTGATTTACAAATATCTTCAAGCAAAGACAAATTGCAAGAGCTCAGGGAATTCTCCCCATGGCAATGTGTCCATTGCACTTACACATAACTTCCCTATTTTCTCATTATTTGAAACAAAAATGAAATAGCTGTCTTCGTGACTGTGCAGTGACATGTTAGTAGACTGTAATTCAACATGAAACTAGGCTATTTGGTTTGTCAATTATCAGGCCATTATGCCCCAGGGGATGTGGTAGTCGTGTCATTACATATATGATTTATTGTGTACCATTCAGTTTTCTTTATTATATCAGCACCTTTTAATAATTCAGTGACTGAGCTAAAATTTTTCATAGTCAGTGTGGCATGTAGACAGTTGTTCTTTCGCAATGGCCATTCTGAATTTCATTAACCTAAATTGTAGAGTTAATTTCTAATGTTAGTTTGCAATTCAGATTAGCAAGTTCTGTTCAACCAGACACTGTAAAGAACAGTGAAAGTGATGTTTAATAATTCAAATCAAGTTTAATTTTTTTTTATATTTTATGTAGAAGTAATAAAATTAATATAGAGAGTTTGATATATCTATATTGTTTGGAGATTTATGAGTTGAAGAGTGACAACAAAACCAAGTGTAGTAGAAGAAATGGATGAAATGTCAGTTAGGAATTATTCAACTCCGAATTCAGAAAGCTGTTGGTTTGAAATTGTAAATAGTACACACACATGTGCCGGTTTATTGCATGGATGGGCTAACATAGCATTGAGTGCAGTGTGTGAGTAGACTGTGAAATAACATGCACAAACTATCAGTGATATTGTAAGGTTACCAATGCGGAAAACATGGCATTGTACTGTACCGTAGCTCAAGTTTACCGTTTGCAGTTGATCAGATTGGATCTTGTAGATGTGGTGTGCATGTGTAGATGAGTTCAAGTCTGACTGCAGTGTTGTTACACTCTCCATTTCATATAATTAATGAACTTAGTGACACTTATTGTCAGTTATTTCCGTTTCATCCATTTCAATACATTCGGGATTTCTTCCAGTGCCCTCCCCATAACCATGTCAATAAATTCAAACTATGATTATGAAGATTTGTAACATTGTTGAATATTGGCCCTGCATTCTTGACTAGATGAATATTGGCCCTACATTCTTGACTAGATGAATATTGGCCCTGCATTCTCGTCTGGATGAATATTGGCCCTGCATTCTTGACTAGATGAAAAATTGGCCCTGCATTCTTGTCTAGATGAATATTGCCCTGCATTCTTGACTAGATGAATATCGGCCTGCATTCTTGACTAGATGGATAATTATTAACATCAGTGTTTCTCTGTTTGTTTGTGTTTTTCACTTACAGCGGACGATACTGTGGACTATTCACTGGGTTGTTGTGGATGGATACTTACAATAATATCACGGTTCTTTGTCCTGATTACCATACCATTCTCCCTGTGTATCTGTATTAAGGTAAGTGACCCTACCATTCTCCCTGTGTATCTGTATTAAGGTAAGTGACCCTACCATTCTCCCTGTGTATCTGTATTAAGGTAAGTGACCCTACCATTCTCCCTGTGTATCTGTATTAAGGTAAGTGACCCTACCATTCTCCCTGTGTATCTGTATTAAGGCAAGCAACCCTACTATTCTCCTTGTGTATATGTATTTAGGTAAGTGACCCTACCATTCTCCCTGTGTATCTGTATTAAGGTAAGCAACCCTACCGTTCTCCCTGTGTATCTGTATTAAGGTAAGCAACCCTACCATTCTCCCTGTGTATCTGTATTATGGAAAGCAAGCCTATCATTCTCCCTGTGTATCTGTATTAAGGTAAGCAACCCTACCGTTCTCCCGGTGTATCTGTATTAAGGTAAGCAACCCTACCGTTCTCCCTGTGTATCTGTATTAAGGTAAGCAACCCTACGATTTTCCCTGTGTATCTGTATTAAGGTAAGCAACCCTACCATTCTCCCTGTGTATCTGTATTAAGGTAAGTGACAATTTTGTGAAACACATCCTGTATGCTACCAATCAACAGCACTGTATTTTTGTCAATTCGCATGCATCGTCTGCTCATAATAAACACAATTAAATCCATTTTCCAATATCAAACGATTAGAATCTTGTGAAAATAACAACATAGCAATGAAATTTGTCACTGTGAAAACTTCATGAAAAGATGATTGCTTCAAACAAATAAGATTGAATGTTATCAGCATAAAACCAACATCAGTAATGTCAATAGAAATGAATAATTGCTGGTATCAGAGGTCATAGTAGGACTGCTCTATTAGGTGATGGGGCCCACAGAGTATCACAGAATCATCATTGTGCCCCTAGCCTTGCGGTATGATCACCAGAAGTTTGACTTCATTTTATTTCAAAAGTAATTTTGTCAACTGTAACAACTCACAATACTTTCCTAACTTTTCCCGGCATATTTGACTTAAAGTATAGTAGAGGCTTATGTAAAGTATACATGACATTTTCAAATATCCTCAAAGCGCAGAGGATTGTAACGTAAACAAGCATAGTGTTGTACTCTAACAAGTACAGTAAGTAATAACCCCCTCTGGATCTACAGAGCTACAGTATATATTTACCAATTCATTGATGCTGTCCTATATGGTGTTTCCTTTCGAAATATATCTCAGTTATTTTTTTTAAATTAATAATCTGTTACAGAAAACAATAGTCTGTCATTTACAATTACTGTATTCTTAGGCACTGGTTCATGTTGAGATGTGTTTATAAACTCTTATGTAGACAGCTACACAAATATCAATCCAACAGTGTATTTGAAGAACAGTCAAAGTTTTAAATTCATTTGATATTTTATTCTGTCTAAATTTGTTCTGTGAAAATATGGAATAGAGTTTATAATTGTGTTATGCAAGGAAATGTTATTTCAAAGATATTTGTATGAAATGTTACAGGTGGTGCAAGAGTACGAACGTGCAGTTATCTTCAGACTTGGTCGTTTGTTACCAAGGTGGTGCTAAGGGACCTGGTAAGTACCTTATCATGGATTATATGGCCTAGTAAATGACTTGTAAACACAGAGCATCCTTAAAACACAGTGTGCCAAAAATATAGCATGCCCCTGTAATACAGTAACTCTCCTAAACCACAGTGTGCCTGCTTAAAGTGTGAGCCCAGAGATGAACATTTCTTAGTTATATGAAGTCACTCGTACAAATTGAAATTAATTAACACTGTGTCATAAAAAATAATTTTAGTTCAAGTAAGCTTCAGTGAGTGAGTTTGAAGTGCGCCCTCTAGGGACGATTCTTTCAGAAAATCCCATGGTTTTTGAAGCGGAGGATTGCCAGTAATGTGTCATATTGACTGTGAGGGCGCCCTGTATGTTTCTTTGTACACAACAGTGTCAGATAAAGAAGCTAATTCTGAAACATACATTTTGCTGAGAGGCAAGCATGTTTAGATGAAATGTATGAAACATTTAATGAATTGGAAACAGGACTTTGAATGTGATAATTATTTTTGACACACTGAGAACCATAGAAGAGGTGATAAAATAGTTTTCTCCAGGGTTTGCAGAATACATGTTCAGGATGGGTTTTTGTTCCCACTGGTTGTGTTTTGTCTCAAAATGAATAACTTCTTATCTGACATGGAAAATTTATTAATAGAGAAAACAGCCTTATCAATTTTACGTTTTGCAATTTTTCAGGTATCTTCTTTGTGTTGCCCTGCACTGACAGTTACACCAAGGTTGATTTGAGAACTGTCTCATTTGATGTCCCACCACAGGAGGTATAGTTACATCTGTCTTTCATCAGTTCTTTTACAATCCATTGCTTTGGGGCAGGGATATTATATTGTGGGCAAGTAGAAATGCCACCTTGCAGAATTCTTTGCCCAATCTTTGGATGAGAATAATCTGGCGTTGTTAGGCTGCACTCCCACTCAGTTTTGCCTCATGCCTCAGAAAGACAGACTTTTCCACAAGCAAACTTTCAATAATTCTCTTTGAAAATCGATAATAAAAATTCAGGGGTTCCCAAATCATTAAGCGATGTGCCAAAACTTTAGCAAAAACACTTAAATTGATAGTACAATGCAAATTTTGCCATTAGTGAAAAGCATTATCCAATATTTACTGATATTTAAAATTCGAAATGGCCACCACCCCTGTGTTATTTCTATATGTGGAAATAAGAATCCTGACTTTTACAAAACTAAACTGGTGAAAACTTTATCAACTCTGTGAGGATCAAAAGGAGCCCCAACAAGTGGTGGACTAAATGAATATTTTAAAGGTTTGAGAGTCCATCTGTTCCCTAAGTGCATTTTACATGTATGATATATGACTGTTGTAGGACTCATGGAAATCATCAAAATGACACAAAAACACATGGTGTTGTTTCCAAAATTGTTGCCTGATTAGTCCAGCCATTGGTTGTACACCCTAGTCATTAGTATTAATGTCACCGAGACGGTACACACAATGACACGCCGTGGCTTTCATTTGACACAATATAGCACAAACTATCATGAAATCATAACTACTAATTCAATTGCTGTGACCTTGAAAAATACAGCAAGAAAGTATAGCAACTGTGAATAATTTAGGATATTACCAATTGTGTGCTTAACCCCTGCCTTATAATGTACGTAAATATTTTTCTTTCACCATGGTGAGAAAACATCTTTAGTATCACAAGTGTGGGGATTGTTTTCTTTCAGATTCTCACCAAAGACAGTGTTACTGTATCTGTGGATGCTGTTGTCTACTACCGTGTCAACAATGCCACCATCTCAGTTGCCAATGTGGAGAATGCAAATCACTCCACTCGTCTCTTGGCGCAGACAACTCCGAGAAACGTGCTAGGAACCAAAAACCTAGCTGAGATGCTCGCTGATAGAGAGAACATCAGCCACCAAATGCAGGTTTGTTGATGCATTGTATATCAACATCATGTCATCCAACCCATGGAGTGTCTTTTTGTTGCATTTTCTGTCAGAAAGGATGCACACAGACAGTAGTTTCTTGTTGATGTTGTTTCTTTATTGGAGACAAAATGGTAACCATAGTCAGCTACACAACATTAAAATTCTTCAAGAGTTTTTAAACATATATATTTATTTCAGTGTAGTTGACTACTTATGTACATACAGTGTATATTGTTCATTCTAAATGTCTATATCATGTCATACATGTCTATCAGTTAAAGCAGGGAAACGGCAGATTGTCTGTTCTTTGTTTAGTGGTCTTTGGTTTTACAGACATTCACATACATTGCAGAAACCCAAGTAAACAAGTTCCTTGTGTGAAAAAATTCTAAGATTTTGTTGAGTAGTCTTTAAGATATGAAGTATGACCTGAGTGTTAAACTTCTAGCAGATTTTTGATGGAATGAACATTGATTGGATGATCAGCCAGCATTTAAAATTGCTATTTTTATCCAATTGAATGTCAAATTGGAAATTGCTAGTTTTTATCCCATTGAAGGTCAGAATTGGAAATTGCTAGTTTTATCCCATTGAATATCAGAATTGGAAATTGTTAGTTCTATCCCATTGAATGTCAGAATTGGAAATTGATATTTTTGTCCCATTGAATGTCAGAATTTGAAATTGTTAGTTTTATCCAATTGAATATCAGAATTGGAAATTGTTGGTTTTGTCCCATTGAATATCAGAATTGGAAATTGTTAGTTTTGTCCCATTGAATATCAGAATTGGAAATTGTTAGTTTTGTCCCATTGAATGTCAGAATTGGAAATTGCTAGTTTTGTCCAATTGAATGTCAGAATTGGAAATTGTTAGTTTTGTCCCATTGAATGTCAGAATTGGAAATTGTTAGTTTTGTCCTATTGAATGTCAGAATTGGAAATTGTTAGTTTTATCCCATTGAATGTCAAAATTGGAAATTGTTAGTTTTGTCCCATTGAATGTCAGAATTTGAAGTTGTTGGTTTTGTCCCATTGAATGTCAGAATTTGAAACTGCTATTTTTTTCGAATTGAATGTCAGAATTTGACATTGCTATTTTTGTCCAATTGAATAATTTGAAATTGCTTGTTTTGTCCATTTGAATGTCAGAATTTGAAACTGCTATTTTTGTCCAATTGAAAAACAATTTTTATTGATCACACATCTTAGAGGAATCACTTGTATCACAATTAATTGAATATATCTGAACCTCCTGAAAATTTTTCAAAATGCTGACTGATGTCACATGCCTGTAGCTTTTTCATCTGCTTCGGTGTTGTCAATGGATGGTATGATTGCAGCATTCTTTGGGACCAGTTTGGAAAGTACTTGTGTTTGTGCTTGTGAAAAGAATTATTCTGAAAATTGACAAATGCATGAAAATGATCGAGATGTGATGAGAGTCGCATCAAGGAAGCAGTGACTGTATTGAATTCATTTTGAAACCTAGCAAATGTGTCTAGATGTCAATCTGCTGTATATTATTCCAGTGGTTGTAATTTTATTTATGTTCAAGACATTTTGGAGGTCATTTGTTGGTGTTGATGTTGTTTTGAATTCCTTCCAGAGCAACTTAAACTGTCTACCCTATCGATGAACACGGTTTATATCTTGCTGACTTTTGTCCAGACAGTTTGATAGGATGATATGCAGCAAAATTCAAACTTTATGGGCAGTTAAATTGTCACTTTTGGTGTTGAGTTGTCTCTTTAGTAATGCACTTTGGAAAACGATTGGGTTTGCAGTCTGCCAGTGATTTTCAGTGCAAACAGAAAATAGAAAAAAATTGATGGCCCAGTGCAAGAAGGGCGTATCCCCTGTGGTAAAGCATAGGAGATGTGCCCCTCTTGCATTGGGCCATTTATTTACTCACAGAGAAATATTTGTGAGACATTGTAAATGAAAACACTATACCATATCCTGCATGACAAACACATTTTTGTGGTGAATGTTTTTGTTGAATTGATATTGTCATAGGAACAGGATATTAGCATTATTCTGTATCGTTCAAAGCAGAATCCATGAATGGTCGGTCAATATGTTGTAGACTATACAAATATTTGTTGTAGGTTGTGTTGTGGAGTTGATTACCTAGTGTCAGTGTTTCTGTTGTAGCTCACAGATAGTTTCTTTTGTTTTTGCACCTGTTTTCTGGATTGCGAGAAAAAATTACTTTTTCTACTAGTGGCATGGTTCGTGATTGTCAGATATCGTCTTCTATTTAGAATACTTTCCATGTTTACATCTGATTGTTAGACAAAGTCAATCACATTACTTTGTCCTATGTTATTTTCATTTCATTTAGAGCATCTTGGATGAGGCCACCGATCCATGGGGCATCCTTGTTGAACGTGTTGAAATGTGAGTAAAAATGTAAACACGACATTATCACAAAGCTAACCATTCCTTATCATGTCTAATTTGCCAACCGTCTTGACATTCTAGCATGGTCTTGATGAAGCGACAGATCCTTGGGGTATCCTTGTGGAACGTGTTGAAATGTGAGTAATCCTACAGGCTCATCATGGCAGGATCTCACAGTTCTCTATCATCTCTGTTTGTTAATACTCATTCTCTTTTCTTTCTTATCTCTTCGAAACTTTTCTTTTCCAAATAATCTAAGTAAGTTGAGCTGTCAGAAAAATGTGCAAGTATGGAGATTTATGAGGGTGAATCCTCGTGAAAGTAAAATTGTTTACGTAATATGACTTTGATTTAGGTATTACAGTGACGGCACCAATGATTTTGACGATGAGATACAGCTGGATATTGATACACTACCGAATTAGGTTTGTCAGTTTGCTCTCAAATTTACCCTTTTAGTGGTCAACTTTTACAACTTTGCGCCAACATCAGACAGACTAAAACAGCAGGTGACGCAGCAAGATGTCTGTAAACTAATTTACTATGTAGTATGTTTATATCTTTACAGCAGCTATCAGTTTCAATGGTGACACACACAGAGACTGGTTGCCAAGTTTTACAAGCAGTTCAAATTCACGGAGAGGTGGTAAAAGAACGACGTTACTGCAAATTTAGACTCAGAGGACAGTGTTCTTTGTAGTTGAATATCAATAAAGTTCATGACTTCAAAAATAATAGAGTGATGTGTAAAATGAACAAACTTTACTTTGGTTATCAACAAATGAATGACACCACATTTCTCAATGAGCTGAGATCGGGGCCTACTTCAGTATGAAGTGAACTTGGGGGTTTCAGGCTATTTCGTGAACGTCATTTGTTTTCTATATTGACAAGATTGTAGCGACAAGCGATAAAAACATTGCAACATTGTAAGAGTGTTTATCATTTCTAGTTGATCCGAGGTTTTTATTAAACACAAAAAAATCTAAAACTAACAACCCAAGGTCTTTGTGTCTGCAACTTTCTAGCCTAAAATAACTCAGACAACAGTTTTCTATATTGACAAGATTGTATTGTATTGATATTCAACTACAAAGAACACTGTCCTCTGAGTCTAAATTTGCAGTAACATGGTTCTTTTACAACCCCTCCGTGAATTTGAACTGCTTGTAAAACTTGGCAACCAGTCTCTGTGTGTGTCACCATTGAAACTGATAGCTGCTGTAAAGATATAAACATACTACATAGTAAATTAGTTTACAGACATCTTGCTGCATCACCTGCTGTTTTAGTCTGTCTGATGTTGGCGCAAAGTTGTAAAAGTTGACCACTAAAAGGGTAAATTTGAGAGCAAACTGACAAACCTAATTCGGTAGTGTATCAATATCCAGCTGTATCTCATCGTCAAAATCATTGGTGCCGTCACTGTAATTAAAGTACTGTTTATGTCAGTAATCTTATCATGCACTTTCTAACAAGCAATATAATTGAGTTAATCAAGACAGGAGACCATATGATGCAGCAGTTAGCAGTATTGTTCACCTTTGACCCAACGTTGACAGTCAATTAAAATACTCTGATGTCCTTGTGAAATAATTTTGTAATCAAAGAACATTTTCTTGGGCCTTGTTGTCATACCCTCATGTATAGATACTGTGGTTTCAATGATTTTGTTCTAGTTACATGATAGCTCATTTATTTTATAATATGTAGCTTTATGTGTTTTTGCAATAAGTTATTAGCAAGATAGTATTGTTACATTTATTATTTGAATAATCTTAAAATACAGAGATTAATGTTTAAGTATTAACAGTATAACAGTTCAAGATTGTATGGTAAAATTTAACTGTAAGGTTTATGATCTGTGTAGTTTCAATAATTTATACATGTACATTAAAAGACTATGTTTTGGTAGTACAAATAAATCAACGACAAAGGATAAAATCATGGTAAAAGAATTCAAATTTGAATAAAAAAACTCGTTGCCAAAGATTCCACATGGGTTATAACAAACCTAGTGATATTATTAAGTCATCAGACAGACATTGTCTGGTGTGATAATTTATTTTACTTTTGATTCAAATATTACAAGTCATAAATGAAATATAAACCAATCCTTTACTCTTCATAAATACCACGTGTTACATTTCATTGTCACAAGCAGTTCCTTTATTTGCTGTCAGCCAATACATTAATCATTTACTGGACTGTGTTTTCAGATAATGTTCACAAATAGAGAAAGCTAAACCATCTCACAGCTGGACTCTGGTTCAATCTTGTTTTCTTCAAAAGAGTTAGTAAGCAGGCAGTGTGAGAAAACTGAACAAGGATATTAACAAAGTTTGGAATTGCAAAGCAGTTTCCTGGTAATAGTTGAATGAAAACAAAATTTTACTTTCAATCAAAGATGATCAATGAGGAGCAAAATGTAAACAAATTCTATTAAATACTCTGAGTTATATGTATATATGTACCACTGAAAGTAGTTCATGTATATAAATTTTTGTTTCCGTAGCCGTTCCCAGATTTGAATAATCCATAATTCCCCAGCCATTTTAACTGGAAAATACAAAATGTGGGATCAAAGTGGTTTAGCAAGATGGAAACTCGTTGAAGGGAATGTTTCCTTACTCTGTTAAATGAAGAGAAAAGTCATGTCTTTTTGTTTCTGTTTAAACTTTACAGTAAGGATGTACGTCTGCCAGTTCAATTGCAACGTGCCATGGCAGCTGAGGCTGAAGCTTCAAGAGAAGCCAGAGTTAAGGTAAGCCTGTCTGGTTATATCAGAAAACATACACAGTGATGAAAAGGGGTTGTATGGCAGAAGGGTGTTACACAAATGCTGAAAAAGTGGTAATATAAACAGGTTTTTCAGTTCTTGCAACATAAATCCTGGCATAGGAAGCTGTCTATCTGGTTTTCATCTATTCTTAGGACTTTGAGTGATTACTCTCAAGTTTAGCAAAGGAAAGCAAGCAATATTGTTTAGTTTGTACATTTTGCAGTGTGGCAATTAGTACAGAATCTGTCTCTTTCAAAGCCATGGTGTAAATAGTTGCATTAATTCAAATCATGAGACACGTAGGTGTCATTTCCACATTAAAACCAGTCATATCTCAAACACATCTCAGTGAATTTCTATGAAATTTTGTAGTTCCATACAACGAAAATGACAAAAACATAAGATAAAATGATTTCCCTAACATTATTGCTTTACCAAGTATAGCTACAGTTTCCATCGAAAATTGTTCATCGGCATAATCTGGCCTGTGTCTCTGCATTTAATTTATGATTATGTCTAACACCATATTTGATTGGCTTACAACATCAAAAGCCATATTTGATTGGCTTACAACTCTACAATCATCCAATCAATTTCATTCTAGGTGATTGCGGCTGAAGGAGAACAGAATGCATCACGTGCATTGAAGGAGGCTGCTGATGTGATCAACGAATCACCATCTGCGTTACAATTGCGTTATTTGCAAACCCTGAACGCAATCTCTGCTGAGAAGAACTCCACCATTATATTCCCATTGCCCATTGAACTCTTGCAGTAAGTGCTCTCTCTATTGCTCTCTCTCTCTCTTTCTTGCTGTATGAATTTCGTTTGCTTATTGCAGTGATGTCACTTAATTGGTCATGTGATTAAGAATGTAAGGTGTAATTATTTAAATTTGTCACTCATTTTTTTCAGGGGGATGATGAGAAGTACTGGCTCTGTACAACACATCTATGGCTGCAGGGTCAAAGGTCGTAGGAGCAAAATGAGGTTAATCAGATGTAATTTCATTGTCCACACTCTTCTTTATTATCTCTTCTTGAGATGAATAAATTGATGAATTTTGATAACACTGTTAAATATCCTTAAAACATCAACCCCTGTATGACAAGATGCACTTTTTAGGAACATTCAGTGAACAAACAACTATTTTATAATATCACAGAATTTTTAGGTTAGACATTGAGGCTTGTTATTTAGAAACTGGTAAAATTAGCATCTTGTCAAGGTATTTTCATAAACAATTTGTATATTACGAAAAATATAATATGAACAAATGTGGACACAATGTATAGTGGTATGTTACAGAGTATTTTTAAATATTCAAAATGATGATATTCATAAACTATTTTTACCTTCTCGTGTCTATTTATAGACAGAGAAGGTATTAGAGTTGAAAACCAATATGCTGCTGTCAAGAACTTCCGTCTGTCAAGATCCGTTGACGTCATGCCATTGTGATGGGTCATATCATAAACTGGCGGGGGTGTTCATGGCTCAGGTTGAGGTGTGGGAGAACGATTTTGAGCTATGACAAAAATCAAAAGGGACTTAGCGGCATAGCCACAGTGTTAAGCCTTTCTCCAAGGTTTCTTAGTTGACTACGATCTATTACAGACTACTGAGCTGACGTTAGGGGTACTCACTTTGTGTTTGCTCACTCTGTGAGCGCTAGTGTTTGGTACTGAGTTGCGTGCATATCCCCTCATGGCCTCACGTGATCTGGGTCTGTTGCATAATCTGCAGAGATGATCATATGCCTCCGAGTCTGAAAACTGTCATTGTGTAAGCCTGTCGGCATTTTCCTTGCATTTTTTCTCATTTAATTTTGCAAAATATCGGCGAGTACCTCAATATTTCAAGATAACCCTTTCTTCCCAATCGTTTCCTGGAGTTTCAGAGTCATATGAACGAAAATGAGTGGAAGTTTTAGACAGGAAAATCGAACGTCGGCCATGTTCAATGTTTACAGTACAATCAGAAGTTTACGTGGAGGAATTAACCAACAAACACTGTTCATGATGCCCGCCCTCTAGAGGCAGACCCCCTATATGAAGTACCACATTTGATGCTTGTGGAAAGCTTGACCACACAATGGAGCATTTAAACTTTTAGAAAATGACAAACTGAATAAGAAGGTATTCAGAAAATGTCAAATACTGAGGAAAAATGCGCAAATATTCAAAATAAACAGGTTAACTGATTGGTCAGCTATAAAAAACAATGAAAATGTTTATGATCAAAAGTTTTTGAGATGCGCACATTTTAACAAATACAGAAATTATTAACATTATAACTATTTTTTCAGGGATGGGACAGGTTGGAAATGAGGGGTGAGAGACAAAGGCACTCCTATTGCTGCATGTGGATGCAGCCACACCATTTCATTTACAGCATACTTATTCACTGTGTTGTGTTCAAGTTCCATATTGTACTGACTGTCATACAAGGATAACATAAGCATATCAAATCAAATTAGAAAAAGATCAATGCTGTTGTATGGATTTTGCTGAACATGACTGATATTTCACCCTATATATTTGGTATCCAGCAAAGGCATATTTTGATGTAAAGGCAAAATTAACACTACATTGCTGACAATATATTTTACCGTTTCTACATGAACTTTCCTTTTCAAATTATAGTATATTAGTACTTCAAACAGATTAACAGTTATCGTGATGTCAACCCATAATTTTACATCACAAAGACTGTAATTCTGCCAATTTTTTTTTTTGTTTTTCAGTCATTTATAAATTTTGCACTGCACAAGATGATTGAACAAATTGCAATGTTTGAATTTGTAAACTCAAAGAATAAAAATCCTTTGGTCACAAATTAAATTATTTTTTGAAAAGAAATTTACTCTTAAACACTTTTAGCATATATTCTTTACACGGTCATGTATTTCAAGGAAAAAATGCCTATTAAAAACAGTAATTTCTTCACTTTCATTTTTTTTTCAATACTATGACAATTATCAGCCATGAGGTTATAGAAACACAAGACCAGATAAGCGTTTTTCATCATTTCCACAGGACTCTTTGGAAAATCCATTAAAAACAGTTAGAAGTGACTTAAAATGATCACTTGGTATACATTTAATTTACAGATGCCAGGTTGTGTATTTCACATGCACTCAGGTCAGTAAGGAAGTGCGTCATTACTATTTTGGACTGTTAATTCTTATTTCTGAATTGTTTAACTTTTTTCCACATTGAACTATCTTTAGGCAGTTTATACTGTAGCTTAGAATTTTTTGATTGATGTATTTAATCATCTTTTGGGTTCTTTGGGTCCATATCCCACCTCATGCCCCTACATCATCAACTATTTACCAACAACTCCATGCCAACAACCAATTACCTGACCTGGCCACACATTAGAGAAGGTACAGCGTCATTGACGGTATTTTTATTTTTCAACCTTTCACTAACATGCTCCAATTAAGTGGTATGAGTTTATTTAATTACAAAAGGGGTGATAAAAAACAGAAATTACAAAGTTGTACCCTACCACCACCATTTTCCAAGTATAGTGGCCCAGGTATCAACAGCAACAGGGGTGTACCAAACCATGACAGTGAAAGGTTGAAGGGTTGGTTGCAGCAAACACAACAATTAGCATATCAGGTTTGTTCAGTACAAATAGTAGCTGCATGATTTTTAAGAGAAATTAATGTGACAAAGATGCAACCTTTTAAAACCTGGCTTTTCATATTTATAAATATCATTTCATGTGACAGTTTACTCAAAATGTTGAACCATCTGTCAAAAGTAAAATTTGAATGGTATTCACTATATGCAAATATATGCAAATTGTGCATCACCTGATATGTTGAATTGTTACAATGTTATAGTTTCACTTTTCATTTGAATGAGATTGTTACAATGTCATCAACTTTGACATCATTTGAAACAATGTAACACAATGTAACACATTACAAACCATTTTTATTGAGGCTTACTACATTTTCGCTGACTTTTGACAGGTTTTCATTTATTGGATGTTCACAAACTCTTTTCACTTGAGTTTTACAATATTTACTCTACTGATTATATTTCCTGGACAAATATCTTCGTTTTTGACTTTTTGCTTATCTCAATAATGGATTACATCTGGGTTGTAGAAACAATTTAATTATTATAGACAGAAATTTGAAAAAGTCAATATATTTAAAAACCTACATTTTGTAGTGTATGTGGTAGAGTAGTAATATTTCAAAGCAAATTACAAATCTTTGTACATTGTGTACGTTATTTTCTATCACCAGAAAACAATATACTATAGATGTTAAATAGTGAGTTTTGTCATTGAATGTATTCTATCAGAAAAATTTGGCTGAATTACTCTCATGGCTGTTTATTGTAGGATTTTCTACTTCCAAAACACAATATGTACAACAGCTTACAACCTGACAGGTACACATAAATTTACTCTGGCATATCCAGACTTATTCACCCCCAGTCACTCGCGGGCAGCTACACAGAAATCACCACATACATACTCACACATACGCCCTGACACATAAACAAAACTCTTGCTTATAGGTGTGTCTTAGAAGACAGCATAGATTCCACTATAAGATCATTAGAATGTTACCCAATCCAAAACCCATACTTACACATACCGTTCCATACATAGATACTCACTCAGTCCTACCAGGTACAGTAGAGCCTATACATACGCAAACATCATGGAGATAGGACTGTAAATGAAACCACTATTTTGTAGACCTTATTGCTGATATTTTAGGCTGATACTCATAAGTATATTGTTCTGAATTGATGGATTTGTATTACAGATGTATAAATCATTTCTACTCAATGTCTTCACTGTGTAATCTTCAAAAAAACTGACAAAATAAAATCCAATAGAACTTATACCAGTATGTGTGTCATGATTGTTACAATCTTCCTATGCCCTTCACAGTCACTACTTCTCACATTAGATATGAGGCATGGCCATGCTCAACACTTTTTCAATCTTTCATTCTCCAATTAAATTCCTGTCAACTATAAGAGGATTTCCTGTCAGATAAATCTGATGAGAAAATGGTGTCATTGAGGCTTATTTATGTCTTTCTAGTCACCATGTGCAGTTTGTAATACACTGTATGTTTTGTACAAATATGAATTGACTTATCCAGAAACAGTCTCTCGTACAGTTTCCCTGGTGTTCATGTATCAAATATATATTTCATCTGATTAGGAGATCTAGAATAATATTAATTCAAATATCTGTCTCTGATCTGCATTCTACCTTAACTTGATGCAAGCAAAATGAAGCCGAATGAAAGTCGCTGCCTTATTGACAAGCAACAAATATTGCAACAAAACTGACATTCTTTGTGTGCCAAAAACGAATACGTATAAATGCTACTGTGGTTTTAAACTTTATTGTTGATTGTGTATGTTTTACAAGCGCATAGAGTCCAGTGGCGTAAAAAAAAATGAAAAAAATTCAGCGAATGTACTGTAGGGGTACTATTTTTAGCTCACATTTGGTATACCAATGTTAGGTTATAGTATAAGCTGAATCAATTCATTTGCATGTCTGTATATTTGTGGGTATGTGCGGATGTATGTCCGTCACACACAAAGGCTCCCATACCGCCAAAGCTACCGTCTCAGTATTTGGTGTACAGGTAGATGTAGGGGTTGAGATGTGAATTTGTTCAAATGAACACATCAGTGTCAAAAATGTGCAAATGAGGTAAGAAAAAGGGAAATCCTGCAAGTGTGCAGGAGTGGTGGCAGTGAACTGAATCAGCCCACACATCTGAATAAGAGGATTTTGACCTTTAACCTATTTGTATGCAGGGTACCTATTATGTTTGGGAGTGGTAGCAGTAACTGAAACAGCTAATTGATCATTTCCTGTCATTGTTTATGAACTGTGACATATATAATAGATCTGCTGAAACCATATGGATGTCTATTTTTGTACATCCATGGTAGAAAGATTCTCTGCTATGCATGTTGCTAAAGTTGACCTTCGATCAGTACCTAAAGTTTCAGACCTAATTTACTTTTGTCATTCTTAATTTTCTGGTTTAAATATTTCTTGTTGTTTTTCTGGTTGTACTGTGCAGAAATTGTCATAACATCAACGTATAATTTTCCTGCACTGAACAGAGATAGAAATAACACTTATTGTTGATCTTTGGTATGTACCAATTCTGATCAAATTTGAGCGACACCGTATAATTGGGGTATTTTTTGCATTATTCAACTCGTGAAGGCCGAATTGCACAATTGCAACTTGCTCATGGTGGGGGAGGGGGGAGGGGCACTTTCATACTGTAAATACTAACTATGCTGCATTATTTAAGAAGATGTTCAAAATGAATCAACCTTGAATCCGCTCAATATTTTTTCAAAAAGTTAGATTTGACAACAACAGCCAATAATAGCGTGCGTAAAACTGCTCTACTTAAGTGAAACCGTTAGTGACGTCATGTTAACTCAAAGTGCATACAGTTATTTCTTGTTTCATTTCCTTTTATGTTTTCTGCCTTTGTAAACCTTTTTTCCAGTGTCAATGGAACGTTTAAAGAGATTGTTCATTGTCAAGTTTACCTAAGAATGCCGTCTGTAGTTGTGTTTGAATTTTCCGACCTACCGGCATACTTGTCTCACCTAGGATTACGGGCGCTCTTGGATTGCAAAATGAACTGCTGCCGGAGCGCACGCAGTTTCCCAAAACAGCTTAATCTTTCCGTTTTTACCCTTGTAATTCAATAAGATGGACTCGCTTAGCAGATTTAGCTTATACTCAATCGTATAACTTACTTTTTTCTGAACATATATCCGCTCAGTTGGTCAGCTGAAAAATGTCAAGTCGTAGGTAGATATAAATCTCGTAATTTACTGTTTAACATTCTTTTAAAAAGACATTAAACCACAAAACAATCAGGAATCAGTTCAATATTTTTTCCCCAAACTAGGTTGGGCCAAAACAGCTAGTGGAGTGATTTGTTTAGGAAGATTGCCTGCAAAAAAGCACATTTTTCGGAATGGCCCTTTGCCGACGACAGTGATCCGTGATTGTTGCAGCTTGTGGGCATTTGAAATGCCATTTCGAAAAATGTTCTCTTTTGCAGCAAAGAACAGTATATCGAAGAACTAGATTGGTCGTCAAGGTCTGCATGCTATGGAAAGCCGTTGGGGACCCCTCTGCGGAAACTCTTTCCCCAACAAAAAAGTTTTCCGTCGAAATATACAAAAAATACACCCCCGGCTACAACATAACTTTTAGCGGCGCCGTCAACATCAAATGCGACAACAACAACTCAAACCACATTATGTTTTGACCACAAAATATCAGTCAGCGTCAACATTGCTAACACTATGTAACCTTGACCTTGGATGAACACTGGCCGCAGCGGTAACAATCTATGAGGCACTTAGTGAGATGTCGAATGATAACGTTGGCGGCGAATGGCTAACTGCGATTGCGGAAAAACAAAAGCTCGTGCGGACTCGAAATATCTTGCTACTCATAAGCTTAATAAACATACGGACACAGAAACTCTTTGATAACGATTCCGCACTGAACTGCCATCCCGAAATCTTATCAACTTTTGAGGCCGCAAATCTCTACTCGCTCATTACCAAACGTAGACGCTGTTAATATTAAACCTATAGAAACCGATACGGAAACTTCATATACTCGCATTGCGGTGTGACAAAACTTACAACGTACAGACGTTTGAGGAAAAACTACAAGTTGAAGCCACGACAAACTCTACTCTGGTTGCACACAGTCTGTTGCAAACACGGATGATGCGGGAAAATATATATGCAATGAGCATTGTTATGGCGCGGAAAACAATTACTGAGTATACCTGTGGTGCGACAAACTAGTTCGTTGTGGTGCGACAAAACAGTAAACTTGCCAGCGATTGTTGTGCGGAAAAAAAAGTACGCAAATAAGGAGTCAGTTCTGGAGCGGAAAAAAAAAAGTTATGCAAATGAGGAGTATGTGCAGTGCGGAAAAAACTAATTTGTTCTGGCGCGACAAAACAGTAAGCTTGCCAGCGATCGTTGTGCGGAAAAAAGTAGTATGCAAATGATGAGTCAGTTCTGGTGCGGAAAAAAACTAAGATGCAAATGAGGAGTATGTTCTGGTGCGGAAAAAAAGAATATGCAAAAGGGGAGTACGTTCGGTGCGACGACAAACTAAGTTAGTACTTTCTTCGGCCGTGTAGGGACTCTCCTCGGTCATACTTGACATAACATACACCGTAACAGAGGAAACAAGTGCATGAAGTACGTGTTCAGTGTAAAGTAATATAAATACTCTTTTTAATGGGCTCAAATGCTCCAAATCTGTGGGCATATAAATATAAAAACAATAGTACATTCAAGGGAAAAGTACTATGGTAACTGAAAAGCCAAGCGACGGTGGCCAGTCTATCTTTTCTTGCACAAAACCTATAGCAACTGGATGCAACTTTGACCGTAGAAAAGGCCGGGTTAGGTCCTACTATAACTATTTATAAAGAAGAACGTACTAACTTAGTTTGTCGTCGCACCGAACGTACTCCCCATTTGCATATTCTCTTTTTTCCGCATCAGAATATACTCTTCATTTGCATCTTAGTTTTTTTCCGCACAAAGTCCTGGTCAGCTTACTATTTTGTCGCGCCAGAGCGAACTAGTTTTTTCCGCACTGCACATACTCCTCATTTGCATATCGTTTTTTTCCGCACCAGAACTGACTCCTCATTTGCATATTACTTTTTTCCGCACAACGATCGCTGGCAAGCTTACTGTTTTGTCGCACCAGAACGAACTAGTTTGTCGCACCGCAGGTACTCAGTAATTGTATATTGTTTTTCCGCACCATAACAATCTGACAAGGATACAGTTTTGTCGCACCAAACATGCTCATTGCATATGGTATTTTTCCGCATTCTCCGTTTTTGCAACAGACTGTGTGCAACCAGAGTAGAGCTTAGAGTTTGTTTTAGCTTCAAGTTGTAAGTTTTTCCGCAACGTCTGTACGTTGTAAGATTTGTCACACCGCAACGCCACAGCAAGTGAGGCTACCCACAATTCCCCTTGATTTGTTCACTCAGACATTTTTTGCTAAAGGCTTTTTCAATTTTATCAGTTTCTTAACAATTTTTAACTTACAATTTAAGTTCAGGATTATTTGTCAAGACTATGTTCCAAAATTATTGATTATGTTTGCAATTCAAGTGTAAATTGAATGAGAAGTTGATGTTTGGAGGTGGTAAAAATTGCACACTTGTCAACATAAAGTTATCAGCAACTAAGATGGTCTCATCATACCACCTGTCAGACATGCACTTTTCTTTGTTACGAACATTAAAAAAAATCGATACCCTTTCTTTTGCCAACACAGATGCAACTTATTCCCTTAGTTTCCTTAAAAATATTGTGTATGGCTGTCAAAAGTCTATGTCGACAAAATTACACAATTGCTAAGGGGTTGATCTTCTCATTATTCACAGTGAGAAATCAGAAAATTATGATAATCGGAACTATGTTGCCTGAATTTCGAAATATGGACCGAGTTATTCTGTGTACAGAAGAAATTTGCTTCAATTCAGTGAGTGATCTCCGTGTGTACAGATCATGGAGCATTGTGGGTAGCCTCACTTACTGTGAACGCGAGTATATAAAGTTTCCGCACCGACTTCATATTAACAGTGTCCACGTTTGGATAATGAGCAAGTAGGGATTTTGCGGCCGCAAAAGACAATATGATTTCGGGATGGCAGTTCAGTGCGGCATCGTTATCATAGAGTTTCTGTGTCCGTATGTTGATTATGAGCAGCAAGAGATTTCGCGTCCGCACCAGCTTTTGTTTTTTCCGCAATCGCAGTTAGGCATTCGGCCAACATTATCATTCAACATCTCACTAAGTGCCTCATAGATTGTTACCGCTGCAGCCAGTTTTCATCCAAGGTCAAGTTACATAGTGTTAGCAATGTTGACGCTGACCGATATTTTGTGGTCAAAACATGATGTGGTTTGAGTTGTTGTTGGCGCATTGGATGTTGACTGCGTCACTGAAAGTTATGTTGTAGCTGGGTGGTATTTTTTTTCGCATTTTTCGTTGGAAAACGTGTTTGTGTTCTACCTGTGCATTTTTAATGGAGAAAGAGTTTTCGCCGAGGGGTTCCCAACGGAAAAATAGTTTGTGCGTACGTTCTCCACGTACACGGAGCCGGCGTCGCGTATTTACGTGGAGACAGCTGTTTTCACGTAATTTGTAAACGTGTAAATTTATTCTCATTTTTAGGTATCAAAACATGATATAAACTATGAATCATTCATACTCGTTGTTAGTTGGATATATGATAGTGACATCCTCAAAGATATTCATGAATTTTCGTTAGTTTCATGCGCAATTTCTTATTCGATTCGCAGCATACTATGAGGTTATTACGAAAATACCGCAAAGGATGCACGAGGACATTGGCGCAGCGTATCGCCCGACGCGAAGCGGAGGGCGATGCGAGGCGCCAATGTCCGAGTGCACTGACTTAATTGGACTTCGCATTGAATTGTGGGTAAGGTAGTTCGAATTCAGTATGGCGGATACAGGGCAAGTGTGCGGAATTCCCAGGAAGTGAATATTGCCAAATTTCGGCACATGTAACGTTTCTAGGCCGGCCATACTGGAGCAATAAACATTTGAAGGTATTTGTGATAGTCGAGGATCATTTTTTGACGCCAGGTTGTTTCTTTTGTTTCTTTCTGGCTGCTTGTCTGAAATCGGTGTCTGACCTTTCTTTTTTTTCCAAGTAAACGGCGACCTGCGGCCGCCCGCCTCGAACGACTATCCAAGCAACGTTACGATAACCTGTGCCCTCGAGCCACAGTCACTTGCTGTTCGATATACGGCGGTGGCCGCTTTGGTATGCATTAGAAACATAGGAAGTCGGGAAATGAAATAGCCGCTATACGCACGTACAGCCGTGTTCGGAGACGGATTTTCCTGACAAAAAGCTATAGTTTACTTTATAAACCAGCATCGATGGCTTCCAATACGTCTCTGAATCCATACCTGTTATAGTCTATCGTCAATAACGATCTCCTTGCAATTTTGGGTACGATTTCCGATTCTTCTCTTGATTTTTCTCTGAGTGTCTACAATGTGACGTAGTATTAAACATGAAAAAAACAAAGTCCACTTCCTATGACCCGCGTCTTTAGCCATAGCAGTGACTATTTTTTAGCTTCACCTGTACACATTAGAGAAAATGATAGTTTAGAGGGCGATGCTGTACTAATTAGGCTGAAGTTCATATCAAGTCAGTATAGGGAGTCTGTTGGGAGTTCAGATGTGCATTTAGTTTGTGAGATGAGATCCTATCAGAAAAAATGAGAGCATTTAAGTCGGACGATTCCACATAACAGCTGATATGGAAGGATGTTTTGTGATGGAGAAAAATCCTGTTTTATATAACAATATCTGCTACTGATATCTGTTAATATATCATGCATGTTTATCCATTGAAGTGATAATTTTCAAAGAGTGCCATTCTTTATACAATTTGCGCACTAAATTGTCCTAACAATTGACTGGGGACTTGATAAATAATCATTGACAAATACTTTTAAAACATATGTATAATAAATGATAAATTTGCTGGTTTTTAATATGCATGTATATTAATAAGTGGTGTGAACTTATTCTTTCAGATCAACACTACATGGACTGACGGCCAGTGAGCGTGATGCGTGACAAGACTGAAACCTTTAAATTTCTTTTTGGCATGTCATTACAACAATGATTTATTGCCATTAAAGACATTAATCATCATTACAATCTAGTTTTGCTGCAATTTTATTAATTTTGGTTGAAAATGAACTCAAAGTTCCATCATAAGATGGTGACAGTGATATTGAAAATGTAGAAAGCGAAAAGCTGCTTGGTGTGGAAGATTCAGAGTCATTTATCATAAACATTACATGTTGATAGTATTGTGAAAACATAAAGAGTAATCTGTATCTTCTAGCCAGAATTTAAGCATTTTTACCAGTTTCAGCAAGGCGTCAGTTTTATAACAGTTTCATTTTACCATATTTTGATTATGGTCTCGGTATTTGGGGTTGTTGTAGTCAAAAGGATATGGATCACTTGAACTGTCTTTTAAAGCGGGCAATGTGATGATTTTGAATTGTAACATTGGTACCTCATCAATTGAAATGTTTACACTTCTACAATGGTATCTCCTATCCCATCGCTATAAGTACAACCTAGTTAGTAGTGTCTGTTTACAAGGGTATGTTGTGGCCAGTCTCCTCCTTACATCCGGGATGTAACAACGAAGTACAAAGATCCACAAAGATTTTAAGATTTATTAGTGATAAAGCTCTACAAGCTACATTAGCTAGAGCCGAATTATTTAAGCAGTCTTTTCGAGTAATTACCTGTACAACAATTTGCCTACAGCAATAAGAAGTTGTACAAGTGTTAGAGGTTTTAAGCAGGCTTGTTACAAATTTTATCGACAAAGCTTTTTCGACACTTTTACATGAAACCTGTCTGTGTTGTAATGTTGTTGTTGTTATCCTGTACTCTGTCTTCTGTGTATAAGTTTTCTTTGTGTTTGACCCTTGTGAAAAGAGGCGTATACCTATCATGGCTATAGAGTTAAAATAAAGTTTATAGGGCCTATTGTTGTTGTATTGTTATAAGATACTTATTGCATCAAATTGTAAAAGATTCATAAAAAATACGTATTTTAGTTTCGGTAAATCGCATAACCTCATCATTAATTAAACCTGTACTTTTAGAACAATAATTGTTAAAATGACTGAACTCAGGTATAGCCTTGAAGCTGTGATACTTGTAATTTTTTCCCCTTTCTGGCTCAATATGCAAGTGCGCATTTCAGAAAAATCAGTGACAATCAGTAATAGTTCATATATGTTTTTTTAGTAAATTTATATTGGCACTTTAGAGATACAAGGCTTCAGTAAATCGCCTCATTTTTTATGCTTAATTTTCTGCACTTTTATAGGGGAGATACTTTCTCCGGCGCAAAAGTTCAGGATGAGATTCTTTGAGAAACGCTACAATGAGTATCGTCGCAAGAGGGCAACCTTCACGCATGCGCTTTCGGTGTTATTTTAGGGATTTGCAAGGACTACCTGTACCTGCCAGCGCTATTTTAAGTTAACATTTCCGTCTCACGGCCTTATCGCCAAAACTGAGGGCATAGCGTTTAAGTTGGATGTCTATGTAAAAGGACAGTGACAGAATCAAACTTGGAGAAGAAACATGTAATGAGCATGACCGGAAAATTCAGGAGTGAATGAGTTGTATTTTCTGTCAAAACGCACGAGACAACATTTTGACTTCGCGATTTTTCAGCGATATAAACTAATAAGACACTACATAATGTACGATTTGGTAAATCTAACTATTTATCTTTCAATTCGCCAAGTTATAATTAACAAAAACTGAATTCCCGATGAACTACAGGCGATATTTCTTTACAATGTGTAGCGCTAGATTTAGTGATTTTTTTTGAAATTTTCGTGTTCCATACCACCCCCACGAAGGAAAATCGATTTTGCGCGTCTCGGGCATCTCGCGTCCGCACTGTTAGACTCTCCACTGTGCCTTGTTTTGTGCGCGCATTCGAAGGCTACGCTGCGCGCTGTGCAGCTGTGAGCATGCGCTGCCAGACACAGCGACTGTCAGTTCTTGCAAGGATATGAATATTCATAAGGGTAGTGACGTCAAAAGAAATAACTATCTAACTGGGTGGAGAGAATATTTACTAGTAGCCGGTAGACCTATATAAGCGGTATGTTTTTATTTTTCATTTTCAATTTTATTTGGCTATGCTACTTGTCATATTTGTTTTGATTAACAGGTGTGTGGAGTTCTATAAAGTACCCGGATCAGGCAGAAATCCGACCGGTCGCTTGCAAGAACGTCCAGACCAGGGGGGGGGGATGTGCACGACGCGATTGGCTGAAAATATTGGCTAATTTGCATAATATTAATAATTCATGAGCAATAAAAATCTCAATTTTTTCCCGGAATTACGACTTATTATTTTGAATATCATAGCAACTTTCAATTGCAAGTAGTTGGAGACACAACTATAATGAAATTGTAGACTTGTTTGCATGCTAACCCTCTTTTTCGGATTGGCCGATTACGTTGTACGACTGTGAAGAGATGTTGATAATATGCGGTTTTCTGCTTTATTTTATAACCGCAAGTCTCAATACTGAGATATGTTGTATACAATTTGTCAGATTTCCGTCTAGAATGATTGCTCCAAATTGCTCCACCCTTATTTAGTCGCCCCTGATGTTCAAAGTTAGCTAATTAATATGCAATGTCGCAACGTAACGTACTACGTCTCGTGAGCCCAGGTCAAAAATCAGGTGACTATGACGTAAGATGTCAACATTACGTCTGTGTGGTCACGAGCTCAGGGACGCTGGCCATGAGCACAAAATGAGCAAAAATGAGTAAAAGAGTAAAGATTTACGGAGCTCTCCAGATGGAAGAGCAAAACGGAGCAGAATGAAAAGTCAAGGAAAGTGTTTGGAATCACCGGTCGTGGCAAGGTGAGTAAGACATGGAGAATAGACGGTTAGACCTTTTAATTTCGCTTCAGCTTGACGACATGTACCCCATCATGATGCAAGTGTCAGTTCAGTATATGCTAGTTTTACGTCACTTCTACCTCTAAAGGTTTAAGAATGGGTGCCATCGTGCTATCAGTAAGTGGAAATCAGTAACAAAGATAGATTTCGCACCAGATCTTCATGGATTTCTTATTGCTGAACACATAATCGCTGGGTAACCTTCCCCTTTAGCTGCTATCAGTGCATGTTAACCAGTAATGCGTACCCTGTGCACGCGACTGTTGCTAGTATTAAAGACGGTTGGTAATTACTGACAGTATAATTGTTAATCAGCATAATCTTGGCAAAATTTCAGGGCAGTACGTTGTAAGCTTTAATTGTCAAAGTCAAACGATGATCTACTGCCATGACCAAACATAAGCTACCTGATAGGCGTTGTGTGTGATATTTACACATGTATGTGATATTTCTTGTAATTTATTTAAATAGACATGGACTCAAACGGAAGAAAAACTTCTGGTAGAGTATATGACAAATCATACTGAGGATGATTGGGCTGAGGGATTTTCTGCAGATTTTTGGAGGAACATGTCAAAATACATTGCGGAGAACAGTGGATGTGATAGACCTGAGAGAGGGTGTAAGTATAGTACTTAATTTCCTTTAAAGCATATCTTGAAATGAAGTGGTGGATGTTTAAGTGAAATAAAATTGCTTACACTTTGAAAAGGTGAACATGTAAATTCCCTGGAATTATGAATTATATCATATACCTGCATGGGGTAAGATATCAACTTTTGGCCATTAGGGTAAAACATACTTATGTAACTTGGAATTGCTTTCAAAGCTGTTACACTTTGATAAGGTTCCTTCTTTTTCAAAAATGAAACTTTTTATATTACAAGTAGTTTTTGTTTCAGGAAAATTCAAACTTTGCCATGATTTTCCTCAAACTGGTCCCTTTAATGAAACTGTAACTCCCATTTTCTTGTAGGGAAATCCTGTCAGCGGAAAGCAGTTCATTTGAGAGAGAAGTTTCAGAAACTTCATGTTGCAGAAGATCACTATGGCATAGATGTCTTACAGGATGATGTGGATCATGATGAAAACATGTCATCAACACTATCAGATATCATAACATCCCTTCAAACATTAGAACCAGTATGCTTGATGACAGTAATGGATGTGGCATTCAAACAAATTGTGGAAGATGTAGAGCTAGACTGTCCCACTGATTTTCTTCAACTGGCATTGCAGGCTATGGCACATCTACAAGATAAACATAAACAACTCAACGGGAAAATGGATGATATGTCGAGAACACTCAACAGCAAAATTGACCATCTCAATACAGAAGTACAAAAGTTAGGCGGACAGGTAAAAGAAGCAAATGAGAGGATTAGTATTGTGGAAGTAGAAAATAGACAGTTGAGAGAGAAAGTCGACAAGTTAGAAATGGAATTAGACAAACAGCGTGGTCAGTCGAAGAGAGATAATTTAATATTCTATGGCATGGAACAAAGTGGAAATGAATCTTGGGAACAATCAGAAGAAAAAGTACAGGACTACATTAAGGACACTCTAAACATAGAAGAAAACATAGAACTTGATAGAGTACATAGATTATACGGATCCAAAGCCAAACCGCAACCCATTATTGCTAAGTTCAGTCGATATAAAGACAGAGTTAAAGTTCTAAAGGCATGGAGGCAAACAAAGAATATTACTGAGAGCAGAGTGAGAGTTGGGGAAGATTTTTCAGACATGGTGAAAGAGAAACGTCGGAAAATGTGGCCAACAATGAACGAAGCTATAAAGGAGGGGAAAAGAGCAACGATGAGATACGACAAGTTGATAATAGAAGGAGAGATCTACATTTATGACGACAAAGCACAAGACGTTGTAAGAATAAGTCAAAGATAGGGACGTGGCCGAAGCAGAGAAGACATCGACAGCGAATATCAAAGTACTCATATTGATAACAATGGATTAAATGTGAACCCTGTTAATGACAATCTTAGTTATAAGGTTAATATTGGTGACGATAAAAATAGTTATGATAATCCAAAAAATGTATTTAATTTTCTTTGTTGGAATGTCAATAATATTAAGTCGAAATGGTCAAATCCAGATTTCATTAGTTATATTCATCAATTTCAGTTCATCTGTCTTACAGAAACGTGGGCAACAGAAGCAGATAGGTTTCACTTAGTTGGCTACGATTGTATTTCTAGTGTACGTCCTAAGCGATTTCATCAGGGCAGGTTCTCTGGGGTTTGTTGTTCTTCTATAAATGTGATTCTATTTGTCTATTTCAAAAGAATCTAGTCAATCTCATGATATAATGTGGGTAAAATTCACAACTGTTGATAATTCAATGTATATGTTAGGTTTAGTATATTTTTCGCCAGAAGGCTCTTCATTATACGCTGACGAAACATTATTTGAATTTTTAGAAAATGATTATGCCAAGTATCTACACATGTATCCTGATTATAATTTCCTAATATGTGGCGACTTTAATGCCAGAACCGCCAATGATGCGGATTATATTGTTTGTGATAAACCGTCATTTATTCCTTGTGATGATGAATATTTGATTGATGACGATATGCCAGTGAGGATATCCATTGACAGAACCAGAAATCACTATGGTAATTGTCTTTTAGATCTGTGTAAGACATCTGGCTTAAGGATCATGAATGGGCGTTTTTCAGGTACAAGCGGTCAATACACATGCATATCTCGTACAGGTGGGGGCAGTGTTATAGACTACTTGCTATGTAATGTTGTAACAAAGAAAGAAATTATTGATTTTTCTATCGGCGATCGAGTGGAATCTGACCATCAGCCGTTAAGTTTTAGTGTTAAACGCAAACCTGATAATGAAGGAAGATCACCAGTCTTGAATTGCAATATAAACGTTGATTCACAGATAAAAATTATTTGGAATGAAGATGTTGGTGGCAATTTTTACGACTTTTGGAATTCTGAGAGAGCAGATGTTTTGATCAGAAATATTTTTGTGTTACTTAATGATAATGATTTCAATGGTACCATTGCTGCAATCACTGAAATGTTGTACATAGCTGCAAGTGACATGAAAAAGGTATTCACGGGTGGCCGGGTTTCAAAATGTAATAAGCAAACGAAATTGTGGTATGACCAGGACTGTTTGGATGCAAAGCTCAGGGCGACTAGATCTTTAAATAAATTTCGAAGGGAGAAATCGACTGATTCATTACTCATTTTCAAAAGACATAGATCTGAATACCAGAAACTAAAAGAGACTATGAGATTAAGGAAAAAATTAAGTAATGAAAGCCGCCCAAGATCATGATTCCAAACAGTTCTGGGCTCTATTGAAATCCCTTCGGCCAGGCATTTCGTCTAGTATTCCCACTGAGGACTGGTATGACCATTTTTATAATTTATTTAATGCACAACGAGATACTAGTATTCAAGAGTCTGACCCATTTTTTGATGATGTGAAACGTTTTGTTGATGATTTTGATCCATTAGGCGACTGTGATTGTGAACATATCGATTGTGAAGATTTGGATTAGGAAATTACGTTTGAAGAAATCGAGAAAAGCATAAATGATTTGAAAAAGGCAAATCCCCCGGGCATGACGGCATCCCTGCCGAAATACTTAAAAATGCACCAAGAAAGTTTAAAGAAATTGTTGTTTAATAATCTACTTCACTCTGGTAATTTTCCAAGTGATTGGGCTATGGGTTTAATTGTTCCTTTGCATAAGAAAGGTGATAGAAATGAGGTCAATAATTACAGAGGAATCACACTGCTTTCATTGATTGGGAAGACATTCTCCTCAATTATTTATAATCGTCTTACTAGATGGGTGGAGAAAAATTGTCCTCTGAGCGAAAACCAGTCTGGTTTTCGTAAAAAATATAGTACAATTGATAATATGTTTGTATTGAATACTATTGTTAACAGATATTTTTCGTTGAAAAGTCGCCTGTACTGTGTTTTTGTTGATTTCGAAAAAGCATTTGATAGCATTAACCATTATATGTTGTATCATAAATTGTTAAAAAAGGGTTTACATGGTAATTTATACAGAATATTACATTCTATGTATCAAAATATAAAAGCAAAAGTCAGAACACCGTATGGTATTACACAAACATTCAAATGTTTGTGTGGAGTACAACAAGGTTCAATTTTATCACCCCTACTTTTCGCATTGTTCATAGATGATATAGAACAGCATTTAGAACAAAGATTTGTAGGAATTCATGTTGGAATCTTGAGACTATTTCACCTTTTGTTTGCCGACGATTTGATTCTTTTTAGTTACAATGCCATAGGTCTTCAACGTCTTTTGAACGACCTATCAAGCTATGCGGAGAAATGGAAATTAAAAGTCAATATTGACAAAACCAAAGTAATGGTGTTCAGAAAAGCAGGCCGTCTGAGACGCTATGAAAAATGGTTTTATAATGGTAGAAAACTTTCAGTGGTATCAAATTTAGTTATTTAGGTATTAAGTTTTCAAGTAGTGGCCAATGGGGCATCGCTCAAAAGACAATTGCCGATCAAGCTTGTAAAGCCATCTTTTTCTTTAAAAAGAGTTCTGTCTAAATATAGTTCTGTTGACATTGTAATTTCTATGAAAATCTTTGATTGTAAAATTTTACCGATACTTATGTACGGTAGCGAAATTTGGGGTTTTCACAAAGCAGAAAACGTGGAAAGAGTACACCGTAAATTTTGCAGATATGTACTGGGATTATGTAAAAACTCATCAAATCCAACCATATACGGTGAATTGGGTAGGATTCCTTTAATTTATGGAAGATATGTTCGTATTGTAAATATTGGTTAAAGATTTAAAAATGGATATAAATCGTCTTGTTTACAAATGTTATATGTATGAACATGCACAAGCAGAGCTGGGACGTAACTGTTGGGCTTTACAAGTGAAACAGCTTTTATTTTCTCATGGTTTTGGTTTTGTCTGGCTTAATCAAGGTGTTGAAGACGAATTAGCTTTTATTAATACTTTAAAACAAAGATTTACTGATGTTTATATTCAGTTATGGAGGTCTGACATGGTTAGTTATTCCAAACTAGATAAGTACTGTGAATTCAAGATTAATTTTAATTGTGAATCATATTTGTCAACTTTAGAGGATAATAAGTTAAGAATTGCACTTTGTAGACTTAGAACTTCTTCGCATCAGTTGAGAATTGAGACTGATCGCAAGTATGGTGTTGCAAGAAACGAGCGAATATGTTTATTTTGTAAGTTAAATGTCATCGAAGACGAATATCATTTTTGTTTAGTTTGCCCTTTTTATGATGATCTGCGCCAGAAATACATTCCTGTTTATTTTTATACAAACCATACCTATGAGAAATTCCTTCAACTTATGCAACTGGAAAATAGACGGGTTATTTATTTTGCAAAGTATGTGTTTTTCGCAAACAAACGAAGAGAAAGATTTGTAACTAATGAATAGATTAATAGTGTTATCTTGTTCGTGTATCAAGATTTTGTATTGTAGATTTATTTATCCTCTGTGTTCCTGTGGCGATGTATACGTATTCTTTATTTATTACTGTACCATAGGCTGGAGGCCAAAGTACGAAATAAACATTATTATTATTATTATTATTATAAACATAAACCAAACCTGATTTACCTAGCTGCTAAAGGTTTTGGTACAATGAGGACTGGTGGGGGTGATTCACGAATCCCAACTGACAGGATGCCATACGGGGTTTTGGAGTACTCTCTGCAGTTCTTCAATGCATCACATACAAATCAGGTATTTGCAAACAAAATAATTTGGATGTTTTTTATTTTATCACAATTTATCACCAATCAGGTGTTTCAAATTGTGGTAAAAATCCCCAATATCATATTTTATTGTTCAGGATGAACATTGTTCTGACAAAAAGTGCAATACATACATCACAATAACTTCATTAAAATATGTTCAGATTGTGAATACACCTATCAATTTACAGATCACCTGTCCCCCGGATCTCAGGAAGTTCACCCAAACAATTTATGATGAGATTGGAGGAAAGGGCTTGAACTTGTTTACTGGGCCAATGTTTAAAGCTGGAGATTGCACACCTGGCACACGTGATCCAATGAAGGTAAAGTGAAATACTCAAGATATTGTTAAATTACAGAAACATGAACTGCTAACTTGATTTGGTTGATAATATGTGCTTATTAAACAACCTAAATAGACTAATTCAGCCATTGTTTGTGTTGGTTTTCATTTTCCCACTTAATTTAAGAAAATTTTTGTCTGTTTCTATAATAAAAAAATTTCAAGTGGCCAATCCCCCCCCAAAAAAAAATATGTAATTTTAACCACAATTTGAACAGATGTGACTGTGGTCAACCCTAGTTTCACAGAATAATCTTTTTTAACCATAAATGAGAAAAATTACAAAAAATATTCATGAAATGTAGCGAATTCCAGATATTGACCCTAGTTGCAAAAAAATCATACGAGGTCTGCCTAAGGTACTTTATGTGCCATTTTTTAAGGAATTTGACCAGTCATTATTAAGTTTTACAATTTTGACTATTTTTACTTTTTTTTCAAACATATAACTTCATTTTATTTATACCCATTTATTTTTGTTTTAGGCAAAAGTGAACATTCCAACAGTCAGTAGGTCAACCCTCAACAGGGACATAAAAGACAGTGGATTTATAAGTGGACCATACATTCAGGTATTCAATTCTACGTACATGTAGCACTGTCCATCCATTTTCATTTGTAACAGAAGAAGCCAGTTTGATAAAACACATGATGAAAAGATATGATTTAATTACAAGACAGACTGAATACTTGTTTTAGAATGGGTAGCTAGTTGATGCAGAAATGTCACACACATACACCAATAAGGTGACCTGATGACAGATAAGCTTTGTCTGTACAGGTGAAGTCTAAAATAGACAAATTTGTAGCAATAGCAATAGACTTGTACATTGTTCTTGTTGTCTGAATCCAATGTATTTTTTTCTGTATACATCTCCATTGCTGTCTTTTAATTTCTAGCATTGTTATTTTCAGGATAAAGTCTTATCAGACATGAAAGAAAACATGCCCACTCTGAGAGTGTGGTTGAAGGGGATGCTACAGATGTCAATAAAGGGCTCTTTGAATCAAGACAATTGGAGTGGAATGGAGACGTAGACATGGGAGATGGTACATTATAAAAAAACACACACAAGAATATATTGATAATATTCAGACCATCAAAAAGACCGGTCTTGGAACAAGGCGAAATGTGAAGGCTATTGTAGAGGATCTACTCAATTTGAAGCATGGTATTGAAAATGACCTGCTGTTTGCCAAGAAAGGTTGGTACAGTGATAATTAACACTTAAAAATTATTTTTGACAAAATCTATAATAGTGCTAGTTTGCATTATTTATTTGTAACTGTGTGTTTTAATGTATTTTCTCAATACCAAACCACACATTTTTATTTCACAAGGAAATGATTTCCTATTTTATATTTTGATAGGCGTGAGTGCATCTATGAAAGAAAATGAGAAAATCATCGGTGGCAAAATAAAGAATGAATCCAAGATAAGAGCTATCCAGTGGGATATGATAGAATTTACACATATAGTAGATTGTTGTACAAGTGTTCTCCACAATATGAAAACCATCCTTAAAGATATCACTGGTGATGGCGAAATAGATTTACTTGGAGCAGCTATGGTTTGCAGTGACATAGATGATAACATCCTGCATACGGTTCCTGACTTGTCACAACGATTAACCAGTATGAGAGAAACTCTAGTGACACTGCAAAAAGGAGTCATGAGAAAACGACGCGTGCCTGCCAGCCATGTCTTTGTTTGGATGGTGTCTGATGAATTCCGTCAGTTCAAGCCATATGCTCTTCCAGTGAAGTGGTTTGCCTACAAATCATTGACAGATGTCAGACTGAGAGATGAATGTGACAAGGTTGTACAAGCTCTCCATGACAAAGGCTATGAAGTTCTTGGTAAGTCCACAGTTCAGTTAATTGAGATAAAACTATATTTTCATTTAGCTGTGTTGGTGGTATGCTGAAAATTAATTCAGTCATGCATTACAGTTGATTCCATAAAATTTTGCTGGAGCAGACATTACGCACTTCACTTTGAGTCATGGTTAGGGTTGGGTGTTGGGATGCGTTACTCACACACAAGTTTATCTTTCAGTTTATTCCAAAGATACAATGGAACCATTTTCCATCCGTAATTTTTTCCTCTTTATATGACATTTTTCCTGACACTGTAGGTTTGGTGACAGATGGAGAGTTCAATTCATTAAGAACAACTGGAAGGAGTCGCCCAATCTCAATTTGGGCCTTGCAAAAGGAGGCCAAAGCAGAGTTTCAAAGAAAGCCTGTTGAGGAAATGGTTAAAATGCTAACAGTTGAAGGTAAAAATAATAACAGTTCAATATTGACCTTCTGGTGTTATTACAAGTAACAAAATACTGCAGAGTATATAATCCCATAAATTGGCATTAACACAGTCATTGAACATAGCCTGACTCATTATTGTCCTGTTTGCAATTGAAACAAGCACAATAACTGGCCATAACATTTTTATATTCATCTCTTATAAATATATTTGGTAGTATAATAACATATTGTTTGTTTTGTTTCTAAATAATATTCATTAATCCTAACAAATCACTAGAATGTGGATTTAAAGATCATCTGTTCATCTTGTTCAATAGTCTGTCCTGGTGGAAGTCTCCGTTCCAAAGCAAACAACTCATATCTGCCTGAAAGTGCCATTCAACAGATTGTTTTATGTCAGGAACAAGGGATGGACATTCATCAGATAGCTTCGCTTTTACGGGTTAGCCAAGTACCTCAAGTATGGAGAGACAGAGATCATAATGACCCAGATTTTCATCCCATGTGGAAAACACAGACCTACATGCAAGAAAGCTGGAGACCAGGTATGTCACATATACTACAAGGGTAGGAATCATTACATTTTAGATGACAGCAGAGGCCAATTTTTTATCAGAATTTTATGTGTTTGCAATGAATCAACTTCATTTTGGTTTCTTAAATCAGCATTTGCTGCATTCTGAAAGTGTCACACAGCATCACAGTGTATTATAGATATGATAATTAATAAAGGTAATTAGATTTGAACTTGTGCTGTAAATTCATCAATAAATTTTGGGCCAAGTAACTGTAATATTTCGGTATTGTTTTATTTGAAAATTATCAAAGCATCATCTGATCACTCCATTTTACATGATTTCATAACACTTGATTTTGTATATACAGATAAAAATAAGATTAAATGTACTTGTCACCAAATGAGAGTAGTGTATGTTTTGTTTTATATTTAGGTCATAGTGAGAATCTAGCCGAAAAGTTGAGATCAGTCTTAGCTCAGTAAAATTTGCAAAGTTAGTTAGTGATTACACTGAGGATGGCATTAACTTCAGGGAAAATTTCTATGTAGCTGAGGTACATCCTATTACACAGGCAAAGTTGGAGAGAGGGAAGATCACAACCATATTTGAAGGTAGGGTATAGAGAAGTGTATGGTCTCCAGGTTCATGTACTTTGTTTAAAATTTCTTGACCAGAGTGAGTTTTTTTTATAGTAAAATGTTAAAAAATGTCATATTGAGAATGCTTAGTGGATTTCATGTGAAGTGGTACATGCATAAAATGTATCATCACAAGACTACATGTACTTTCATTATTTTTATTGGCCAGTCAAATTAAAGTGATAAGACATGAAAATATTTTAATATTTAATTTTGTTTTGTTAATTGCCACAATTGATAAGCTTGTTATTTTATTTTTTATTTTACAGAGAATTGCAGACTCCACCAGGCAAGGTGGGCCAAAGAAGCGTGGTTTTAAGATGAAGCGTTTAAAAGAAGCTGCAGATGATCCATCAACAGGTATCACTGATGACGCATTGACAGGTTCAAACAAGCAGTGTGTTGGAGATTGTGAGAAGCTTCTTAACTTACAAGTTGCAAACTGGTTATTGAGTCACGGGTATGTTATGTTTTGTTAGACCTGCAGTCAATATTAGTTTCTTGGGTTTATGTGCCTGCGGGGCTACAAATGAGACTTTAATCACTGCCATTTGACTCTGAGGACTACCGCTACCGAAGTATTGGCACGTTTCGCAATGGGTGTAGAGTTTTCAGCTGTAATACCCTTAGCCTAATGATATTTTTATTGGTCACTGATCTATATCTTCAACTCTGTTGACCTAATGAGATAATATAGCATTACACTCACACTATAAGTAGTATTTATGAAGTGTGGGTTCTGATTGCTGCCATAGTAACTCTGCAGTATAGTGATACTATATATTTTTTTATTTTACCAACATTAACCACTTTGAGAGAGAAATGGTGTAATTCTGATTCACTATTGTTTCAAGTGCTGCAGTCCCGTAACAGCAACATGTACCTACCAGTTGCTTGTGTATGCATTGACAATCACTCACTCAAGGACCTAGATAATCATATATGTCACTATCAACAGATGCAACTCATTACAAATCACTGTAATTCTCAATGTAAGTTAAACTGTTAGGATTATACAGTATTTTTTGTTGGTGATCAGGAATTATTCAAAATTTCATTAAATTGAATTTTACATTCCATATTTTATTTATCTTCCTTTTACAGGTACCGTACAGAATACGAACATGTTTACACTATTGCACAGTGGCACAGGGCTAGTGATGACAGGGGTATGACACAAGATGAGAGGCAAGAAGCTAATATGAACATGTACAGGTATATTCTGGATGAGCTGTTACCATGGCACCGAAAATGCTTAGATTTATCTTCCATTGATGTGAACATGTAAGCATGTTACTAAAGTCACAATGCATTGGGTGTAAACAATATAATTATTTTTTGATTTGCTTATGTTTTTGTTCATTCAACTGTGGAAAATACTTGTGATGAAATGGCTGTGTCACCATGAGTTGAAGACGAGTAGTGACACGGTCATTACCCCACAAGTATTTTCCACAGCTGAATGAACAAAAATATTAGTGAATACAGTAATATACTTCTCACATGCACAAGCCAAGTTTTCATCCGTTCATGCACATTAAATCATGTTTTGATATCAATTAATGTACAGCTTTTAATTCTGAACTATATTTTTGTTGATATTCTTCTGCATGATACCAGTTGACAATCATCCGCTGTCATGTGTCATCACAAAATGTTAGTAATTTCACACAAGGCAGACACCAGACAATTTCAACATGTCACAAATTTTAATTCACCAATATTATTCTCTACAAAAAACAACTAAACTCCATCAGCCTTTCTGTCATCTGCCTTAATTATCTCATCCAATTGCAGCTATTATCATGTTCAAATTCTCAAGGAGAAAATGTGTTTTAATTTCACATTATAAAATGTCTTTCAGCTATATTTACTCCTCATTGACTCACTCTTGACAACTGTGATAACATGATAAGTCAGTTGTGTTCCGGAGCCATTGGTGCCATTTTTAATTCTATTTACTTGTGTTCTCTTTTCAGGAAGTGGTCTGCTTGTGGGTTTACACGGGAAATTCTTGTTGGCATATTTGCTAACATATGTGATCAAGAGAGACGACGACACAATAGTTTATCACCAGAACATCCAAGGGCATCAACAACAGATGACGTTGAGTGTTTTTTCTCTACTGCTCATCAGCACCTCGGTGACTGTTTCACACTCAAAGACTGGAAGCAATATTTTCCACATCTGTGTGAAGTACATTCTCGACGATTGGATTCAAATATGCCTTTCTACTATTACACATCTGACAATGAACGTTATTCTATGGATCCTCTGCCATCATTTGATCTACCAAAATCTGACAATAAACCATCACGCTTATTGCAACAACGTAGAGTGCCAAGAAGAGACGTTCTTGCTGCAGTCATTCCAGGAAGAGCTAATTTCCCGGTCCATGGTGCACAAACAATACGTACACAATTTCACAATATACTCACACAATGCCTAAGCCCCCTTGTCAATATAACATCATAAATATGGTGTCTATTGAAAGTCTGATGGATCAGTAAAGGAATGTTCTCAGTAAAATACTTGGATATGGAATATTTTCACTGTAAACATGATACATTGATGTGTATTCCTATTCATATAAAGCTGTAATTATTGTATTTTTTAATCTTCTAGGAAATCAAGCACTTTCTAATAGCAATCTTATCATGTAGTAAAAAATATTTTGGTACTGTCAGGATCAAACTACTTTCCTGGATCACATAACCTTTACAGCCATGGATCTAGCTGTATTGTGTGAAGTTTGTTGTTCTGTGTTACCCTAGACTGAATGTAGACAGTGTCACCCATAAAGATAAAAGCCATATTTTAATTATTAGAAATATTCCAATACATAACCAAAATGTTCTATGCCTGTTTCAAATGCAATTGTAAATAATTAAAAATTCTCAGCAAAACATGAACATTTTTAGATCCACTGTCAATAATGTGGAGCTTATCTGCTAGGGTGATTGTCCATTGTCCGTCCGTCATCTGTCAACAATGGTATTCTTCCCTGAAACCATAAGTCGGTTTGCTTTGAAACTTGATATGGAGGTTCATTGGAGTGACCTCAGTCAAGTTTGTTCAAATTGTATTGAAATTTGCATAATTGTATTTCGGGGCAATTGTATTTTTGGGTAATTTTTTTCCATTTGTGGTCAAAAAATCTTCAAGTCTGGAACCACAGGTCTGATTGATTTGAAACTTAGGATGAAGGTTTTTAGGGGTGACCTCAGTAAGATTCGATCAAATTTGGTGAAATTCGCATTATTGTGTTTTTGGGGCAATTTTCCTTTTTTTTCCAATTTTGCCATTTTAAAAAAACAATCACCCTCTTTTACAGAGCTTCGAAAGGTGTGTTGTTGAAAGGGGTAATTAAGGTAGAATGCACCTCGAGACAGACATTCAGACTCTCAAACTTTTACAATTCTCTTCTGATGTACCACATGTTAAAGCTCTTGGTGAAAGAAAACTTTTCACTGGATTAGTTTTTCAAAATTCGAACATTTTTATTTTTCTCCATAGAGTTAACAAAGAGATGGCGGCCATTTTGAATTTCTAATATCGGTAAATCTTGAGTAATTTGTTTCTTTAGTACCAAAATTTGCACGATGACCCCCTATTTTTATTCTTGATTTGAAAGAGAATGATTGAAAGCTTCCTTGATGAAAGTTAGAGTAAAATTTTTTTGTCTTTCACTTTCGAGGTGCATACTCCCTTAATTTAGTGTAGAGATTAAGTCCAAATGATAAGGGAACAGAGAAAGCCAAGCCATCTGTCTTTACATAAGTCATTAATGGAGGTGCTTTAAACTGAAATAAAAGTCTGGGAGATGGCATTTGGAAGAATATTCCTGTGAATTTGATCAAGAAATGTAATTACTCAAAACTTCTTGTTTTTTAATATCTTGATATATGTCGAAATTGTCATGTAATCTGCAATGTTAACGCTAGTACTAGATAAGCAAATTTCTACTTTCTAAGTTGAAAATTGCTCACAATTTTCTCACATTTTTAGCATCTTTTGTAAATAATATGGAAGCAAATGGTGACAATTGTGGTGAAATTTTCATGATTGTATTTTCGAGGTAATTTTTCCCATATTTGGTCAAAAAATCTCAGAATCCTGCAGCCTGACTTTTTATGCTGTGTTCACCCTGGGCTATCCGACCTAGATTTGCTGCAGTTATAATAAAACCACTCTGATCATATGGGAGCGACACCGTCTTATTGGCAATATTTTTCAGTTACTTTCCACATTTTTTTCTTAATGGAGCAAAAGTGTCATTGATGACATTGTTTTTGTTCAAAAACCTCAGAATCACCTGGACTGATATTTGAAAACTTGGTACCAATTCACATAATGGATTTTCAGATAAACAGTAATATGTTAACTTGACAATCAATCTAAAGGATAAACAATCTCTAAAATCCTTTATTATACTCCATAATAATATAGGGGATATATGTGTAAGTGGAACAATGATAACCACATAACTCAACTTTGTGCATTGTAATAGTAATATTAATATTTATTTCAGTATTTGTGGCCTCTGGCCAAGATATACAAAATATATAAATGACACAATAAAGTGATTGCTAGTACATGTATTGTAAGTTAGACATTCCACAGAAGAGTAGACAGCAATATTAAATATACAGATAAATGGTGAAATAAATTAATATAGATAACTTTACAGCTTTGAGTTTTTGACAGTTTCCTTCCTGTGAATTGTGCATTTGGTAGTCAAACTGTAATTGTACAACAGACAAGAAAGTATTTGAATGAGAATTACTCATTGTATTTATTTATTTATTTATTTATTTATTTATTTATTTATTTATTTATTTATCAAGTTAAACCAAACACATTTTAATGAAATCAATGCTCATGTATATTGGAATAAAATTAATGCAGTATCTGTTCTGCTTTTAAAATTCATTATTAATTGCACTCATCCATTCATTTAAATATTTAAATATTTCTCCTATCCCTGTTATTAGAATATCATATTGTTCTCTCTTGTTACTTTTTCTGTGACCCAGGCCAAAATATCTGCAAATATCTTACATGTCTTTCACAGGCAGAACTGGCCGAACCAGGATACCAAGACCATGCCAGAGGTTTGCAGATTTCCCCTATCCCTTGGATTTAGAATATTGTGTTTTTCTTGTTACTTTTCTATGACCTTGGCCAAAATATCTGCAAATATCTTACATGTCTATCACAGGCAGAACTAGCCGAACCAGGATACCAAGACCATGCCAGAGGTTTGCAGATTTCCCCTATCCCTTGAATTCCTACCTAGTACTGCAAACTCTTATAACTTCTTGTGGCCACTCACCCTTCTTTTCAATCAACACAGATGTGAAATAACCCACCCCTGAATTCCTCCAACAAGTTAAATAATCAACCCATTCCAACTTCATTGAGATAATTAAATTATGGTTGATGGCAGGATGGACATACTTGGTGATTTCCTTTACAACATAGCCTATTGGTCTCCAATTATTTCTAAAGTAAACCTGAAACGCAATGGCATTATTATCTATTTCATTTTCTGGTTCAGGCTTTAGTCTTACCCTAACATCTCTGAGTACATCAACATCAATCTCTGAGAGTTCCTCAAGTACATCCTGATAATCTTTTTCTTTAAAACACCTATAACTTTAAAAGGAATACAGTGTGTTCTTGTATCGTTAATAAATGTCCAAATTGTCATCATCATCCAATCCACACGTTTCATCTTCACTGTTATGATTTTCATACTCATCTCCACATGAAACATCTTCATGTGTCTGCTCATCGACGGTATACATCCCAATAAAAGGAATCTTCTGCCACACAAATCCTGGGTACTTGTCTTCATCAAAGTGATTCTATATAAAATTCAAAGGGCATTTTATCAGTATTGGTAGCTCCCAAAGGGTGTAAATCTTTGTATGCACCACTGTGCCTGACATGTGAAAAACACTTACTCAGCAGTTTTTGGCGTTTGTTTTCATCATTAGTTTGTCAGCAAATCCATCCATATTTCACATTTTGAAAAAGGATATATCAAAATCTCCGATCCGTCACAGTAGGAAAATGTATTGCGCATTCGATATTTACGGTATACGTTTTTGTTGCTTTTATTTTGTTTTTATGTTGACTCGATGCAGTATGCAGCAATCGCCGCACGCGCGCACGCACTGCTATCTGTTGAACGAATACACAAATTTAACAAAAACAAAAAAAATTGGGAATGCTACTTACATCTATCCATTGAAAATGCTGAGCATTTATCCTGACTGGTAATGAAATTTTTTCGAAGTCGGGTAAAAATTGGTTTTTCAAAAGGACGGCGCCGGTGAGTACACGATCGTTATCGTCTGCGTAGCAATCTAACTGTACAACATACGCCGTCACTCTCAGTTTGGGTAAAATTTCCACCGTCTCTACACTTTCCAAGCTGTTTACGGTTAGGGTAGATCTTGGGACTCCATCTTCTTCAAGGACGTTACTTAACTCTAGATGGAAATCGCACTGCTGGAGTAGGTGCAACATATTTTAACTTTGGCCTACGACAATCCGGAAGTTTTCACTATGACGTATCGCGAGGAACTAACGGTCACTGCCCTCGATCAACGCAACAGCGCCCTCTCATGCACATCCCCCCCTGGTCCAGACCCTGGGATTCGCGTCGCGTCTCTGAAGGGCGCGCACGTGTTCCAACAGGGAAGAACGCGAATCGCTGGTCTCTGCCACACTATCGTACGTACAGTGTGCGCGCGAGACTTGTTCTGGCACTCGTCAAAGGGGTCCCTTGAAACCGTTCTACAGTGAACGCGCAGATACAGCCGCAGGGAATGGGCGCCTTGAAACCGTGCCGTACGGAACGGGCGCGAGTTCCATACGTTTTTTTAGCGCACGCTAAATTCTATTGTTCTCGATGGTAGATGTATAATAATGTGAAATCATTGAGCTGTCTCGGTGATGCTGAAACAGACTACGAGCGAGCCGAGCAGAATTATTTCTTGTGCGTGCCACACGAACGCGTCACGTAATGCGTAGCCAAACCGACTTTTTGCGATTTTGATTCTACGCTTTCACGTTCACGTAAAACGTGTAGCCAAACCTCTCCAATGAGACAACCATGCCTGAAGGTCGGAATACTCATTAAACTGAAGTGCGGGCAATTCTCCTAAACAAATCACTCCACTATAGCTGTCGACAATTGTTTGCTTTGTTAGTCCCCACGGACACCGTCCGGGGGGACTTATAGGTTTGGTCATGTCCGTGCGTGCGTCCGTGCGTGCGTGCGTGCGTGCGTCCGTCCGTTCACGCAGATATCTCAGAGATGCAAGGAGCGATTTCATTCAAACTTGGTACAAGGATTACTTCATATGTCATACAGATGCACGTCGATTTGTTTTGTGATACGATCCAATATGGCCGCCAGGCGGCTATTTTATTACGATTTTTTCATGTACAAAGCCATAACTCAGACATGTTTCAACCGATTTTATTCAAAGTTGGTACAAGGACATTGACCAATGTCATAGATATGCATGTCGATTTGTTTTGTGATACGATCCAATATGGCTGCCAGGCGGCCATTTTATTACGATTTTTTCATGTACAAAGCCATAACTCAGACATGTTTCAACTGAATTTATTCAAAGTTGGTACAAGGACATTGACCAATGTCATAGATATGCATGTCGATTTGTTTGTGATACGATCCAATATGGCTGCCAGGCGCCATTTTATTACGATTTTTTCATGTACAAAGCCATAACTCAGACATGTTTCAACTGAATTTATTCAAGTTGGTACAAGGACATTGACCAATGTCATAGATATGCACGTCACTTTGTTTTGTGATACGATCCAATATGGCTGCCAGGCGGCCATTTTATTACGATTTTTTCATGTACAGAGCCATAAGTCAGACATGTTTCAACCGATTTGTTTCAAAGTTGGTACAAGGATATTGACCACTGTAATAGATATGCCTGTCAATTTGTTTTGTGATACGATCCAATATGGCTGCCGTGTGGCCATTTTGTTACAATTTTTTCATGTACAGAGCCATAACTCAAACATATCTCAACCGATTTTATTCAAAGTTGGTACAAGGACATTGACCTATGTGATACATATGCACGTCAATTTGTTTTGTGATACAATCCAATATGGCCGCTAGGCAGCCATTTTATTATGATTTTGTCATGTACAGAGCCATAACTCAGACATGTTTCAACCGATTTTTTTCAAAGTTGGTACAAGGATATTGACCAATGTCATAGATATGCATGTCAATTTGTTTGTGATATGATCCAATATGGCTGCCGTGTGGCCATTTTGTTACGATTTTTTCATGTACAGAGCCACAATACTCAGGCATATCTCAACCGATTTTATTCAAAGTTTGTACAATGACATTAACCTATGTCATACATATGTACGTCAATTTGTTTCATGATATGATCCAACATGGCTGCATGGCAGCCATTTTGTTACAATTTGTTCATGTCCTTTGGACACGTACGATTTTATTCACCAATTTTATTCAAACTTAGTGCAAGGACATTGACCTATGTCATACATATGCACATTGATTTGTTTTGTGATACAATCCAATATGGCCGCCGTGTGGCCATTTTTTTCTCCGATTTTTTTCATGTCCGGAACCATAACTCAGACGTGTATCCAGCGAATTTATTCAAAGTTGGTACAAGGACATTGACTTATTTATACATATGTATGTCGATTGGTTTCACAAGGTGTTTTCATGTCGAAGCCATAACTCTGGCAAGTCTCAACTGAACCTATTCAAAGTTGGTACATGGACATTGACTTATGTAATACATATACGGTACATGTTGATTTTTTAAACAGTAAGATCAAATATCGCTGCATGGCAGTGATTTTGTTACAATTTTCTAATGTACAGAGCCATAACTCAGACATATTTCCACCAGTATCATTCAAAGTTGGTACAAGGACATTGACCTATTTCACACATATGCTCGTCAATTTGTTTCACGTCATGTAGCAGTAACATGTCAATTATTGAAGTTTTGTAAGTAGGCTGATATGTCAAGAAATACTGCACCAAATTTCATGAAACTTTGCACAGATGTTAAGCTCACATTGCTTTAACATTGAAAAAGACATTTATCAGTGTCATTTTAATTAATTTGTAATTGCATATGTAATGAACTTTCCTAATTAGAGTGATATAGCCACAAATTAATACAATGTCAAATTTGATGAAACTTGATACAGATGTTGATCTCATAGTTTGTTGTAAATACTGCGTCAAACTTCATGAAATATGATACCAATGATAATCTATTAAGTATTAGGATTGTATGCAAAAAATTTTGCAACACCCTGTTGATTAATTCCTAGTTGACTCATTTTATGAACTTTAGGATGGTGGCCTACATTGGTTTTATGTTTTCATCACCATGGAACTCATTCTTGGCCATTGAGTACCATCTGTATCAAAGTATTTTTATCACAGACCTAATTAATGAAGAGGACTCTATCCTCTCTGAGGACTTGTAATCAAAGTACCCATTAACAAGTGGGGACTGTGTCATCAACGATGACTTGTTTAAATGTGCCCTGGCTAACCTTTTCCTAATATCTGTTGGACCTATGTGGAGATTTATGCGGAGTGTTTTGATTACACATAAAGATTGTCCGTAAAGAAAGTAGTCCCTCTAAAGGAAGCAGAGTCGAGTACTGGCTTTTGCGGGCGCTCTTGGGCAGCCAGACAAAGAATGTCCGCCGGAGCGCAAAGTTTCTAAATGGCCGCCTTTAGCCGGTTCCCCCTTAAAATTGAAATTCATAAACTTGCTTTTGCAGATTTAGTTAACATTTAAGCTCATAATTGACCCTTTTTAACATACAGCGGCCAAGCAGGTAATTTTTTGATGAAAAGCCTCCAAACGTATGGTAGACGTTTGTCCAATCAAAGAAGTAACGGTGCTACATTTTTTAAAGAGAACATTTAACCACGAAACAATCAGTTATCAGGCCATTTTTTACCAAAATTATTGGGACAAAAACAACAAGTCATCGTATGTGTGAAAGTGTTCCAGTCAGGTGAACTTCTACAGTAAATGACTTAGAGTGACTTAATGTAGACCCACAGTGAAAAAAATTGTTTGATGTTTCCTTTCGTTTCCTTTCGTTTTGTTTTCTGTACTTCTTAACCTTTCCGATGTCGGTGGAACCTTTCCTGAGATTTGTTCTTTGTCATGCGGATGCTTTACTTACTCTTAGGAATATAGTCCGGAGGTAAAGCAGTCCTGAGTTTGATGCTTCCAACTCGAGCCATTTTTGTTAACTTAAGATTAACTGATGTAAACTATATGTGAGAAATCAGTTTAATGCTCCCTGAAGTTTAGAATAAGATGGAGAGTGAGCGTCAGGAAATGTTATCGATTCCTCGGGAGTAGAGGACCCGGTTGCGTGCGGGCGCTCTTAGGCCCAAACTAAAACTACCGACGGTTCGCCTGAACTTTTCAACGTGGCTGAATCTTACCTTGTTTCCTTTGAAATCAAAGAAAATAAATTTGCTTTGCTAATTTAGTTGATATTCACTCATATTACTGCCCTTTTCGTAACATACAGCCAAATAACGAATCAACTCGGTCATAGAAAATCTCCATACGTAGGTAATCAATAATCTGTTCAAGATGTGAAAAATACGCAATAATGCACTATTATTCTCAAATGGAAGGGTACAGTGAGGAGAAAGTGAGTGTCAGAAGGATCTAGCACGATTGGAACCAATTTGGGATAATTAGATGGTGAAGTAATGTTGATTTAATCTATGTAATCTTATCTGCTGTTCTTTCTATATTACACACTTGTTTTTATGAGTAATATGCAATATTGCAACATTCAGCCATACGGCACCTAACACTTTTGAGAAATTTGAAAAATAGGAAAATCCAATTATCCCAAATTAGTTCCTATCGTGTTATCTGCCCTTTCCCTGGAAAAGGAGTATCTATCGACCTCTTGGTACTTCTTTTTCAGGCACCTTGAACCTTTCTTTAACTTTGTTCTCTGTCACGTGGGTTGCTGTTATTACCAAATGAATAGTTCCTAAGGAATGTAGTATTTGAGTTCTAGTTTCCAGTCCTGCAAACATAGCAGTTAAGCTTAAGCTTTATATACCGTGACCGAAGCGCTAGAATACCCTAAACGAATGATTGTTTACGTCTTCTCCAGGAAAATTTAAATAAGTACAATTGCTTTGTGGACTAAACTTACGTATAGAAAACCTGCACACGTTAACAAAAACCAAATGGACAGCATTCCTTTTAGGAAACACTTATCCTTGACAATATCTGGCATCATATCAGTATTTCTTATAATTGTGTCACGCTATACTAGTGTATTACTATAATTTTTAGTGCCTAAAAAACTTTGGTTTTCTTAATTGGCAAAATATCAAATATATTTGCAGATCATTGCAAAATAGGTACACGGCTTGACGATGACAATATATGAATTAGCCGTAACTTCTGAGGAAATGCATAACTGCTCACTTACGGTTTCATTATGCAGACCTATCAGAACGTTCACTCCAAGAATCGTGTCTTATGTCATACAACACTACGAAAAGGCAGCGATACAAGGACAATAGATGACTAAAACTACAGGGCAGAGATCATCCCGTTGCACCTTATTCATATATACAAGGTAGAAACATGTCAAATACATTAAAAAACAATATAAAGTGGGAATTACATGGGTCATGTATATATGATTTGATATCACTTAAATCCAACTAAATTATCGATAATTAATTGTTCTTAAAAAAAAAATATGCTTTAAAACTGATCTGTGTAATCATAAAACTGACAATTTAGTGAAGAATTGTTTGGCAAATATTACAAAAAGTATGACCATACTTCAAAGGATAGCAAATAACCGTCACAGATTCTATGTTCATAAGGCCGATCAAAACTTCAAACCTTGATATATATATATATATATATATATATATATTATATATATATATATATATATATATATATATATATATATATATATATATATAGGTATCCTGCAAATTTATTGAAAAAAGAGGAAGGCAAAGGGATGCCTCAAACGTAGCAGAGAGATGCGGTGAGAAAATGACATATACACAAAAAATTAGGACAGAGTAAACTCTCGAAGCACCGTATCGCGATAATACGATTGTCTTTTATTGAGACAAGCCATAATACCGAACTAACCATTGTTAGAATTATCTGATTACAAATACAATAGAAGAAAACCCATTATATTCAAAATCCAATGGAAGAGAAGTTAAATACCCGAAAGGCATGACAAATTCATATGTATAATTGTCAACTTTTTCGAGAAGGAAACACACAATTAATGTAAACACTTGGTGGCATCTCTTCACAATCTCTCTTTTAAAAGAGTAATATGCTAAACCTTAGAAACACCAGCTCCTATCCTTATGAATAAAATTGCATTGCATATATGTACGTGCAAATACATATCGTGATAAGAATGTTGTAAATAATGGAATCTTAGTCAAAAGTTATAGGTGAAGAAGCTTACAAAAGCCGGTTGACAATAACATGTAATGGTATATATAATATATATATATATATATATATATATATATATATATATATATATATATATAATATATATATATATATATATATATCTATATCTATATACTATATCTATATATATATATATATATATATATATATATATAATATATATAATGGCTAATAAAATCTAAACATACAAATGAAATTAGCTGTTTCAATATGTATCTAACTTTAAACACAAATCTACTTCATTAAAGTAGGGTGATTGAAAGTGCGTTGTGTACCAGAAATTCGATAATGGAATCTCAGTGCAAAATGGCTCTATATGTGCATTTATATATGTTTGACAATTAACATGGATTTACTTAACCAGAATATGGCGATTAGGTGGGTATTTGTTCACAAGACATTTGATTTTGAAATTTCACCCGTAAGTATAATTTCACTATACATGGTTGGGTATTGTGTAAAGTATGAACGGTTTGTTTCCGTAAGTGCATGCGTATATGTTTGACAACTGAGGTTGATTTAATCCGCCAATATAAGGTAATTGAATGTCGTCCGCGTGCAACAAATATGATAAACGAAATTTCATAAAAAAATCATCGGTGTGTTATACATGAAAATCTTTAGCGTAAACTTTGTAAAACATGGATGTACTTCACAAGAATATTGCGATTAGGAAAGAATTTGTGCAAAAGATTCTGATTTTGAAATTTCACCGGTAAGCGTAATTTTACTATGCTTGGTTGCCTATGGTGAAAAACTGTGTAAGTACATTTGTATATGCTTCACAACCAAGGTTGATTAAATCCACTGGTATAAGGTAATTAGATGTCTACGGCGTGCAACAAATATGAAGATGAAATTGTATTAGAATATACACTGGACAAAATGCTTCATGTACGTTTAGTATATTTACGTATATTGACGTATATGGAACACAATACTAATTGTATACGTAACGTATATCTTTGTATATGGAACATTCCAATACGTTGATATATGTAGAGTATATCTATGCAGATCAAGAGTATACGTAATGCAGATCTTTGCACACCAAGTGTACACTGTAGTTTTGCATTTTATTAGTATACGTACGTGTATACTTAACGTATTTGACACATGGATGGAATCAGTATATGTGTATATATTATTGTATAAAAAGCATTTTGCCCAGGATATCTATAAATTATACATACAAATCTACAAAGTTAAATTTAAAACCAATTGCACCTGTTAGATTGATTAATTTGGCTTAAAGTCATTTATTTGTCTATCCATCGTCTTACTAATCCCATGAGAGTCAACTATATCTGTCATTTCTTATTCCCACAGTTTTATACCACAAACACGATTGGAAATAACTTCGGATAATTGGATGTTGAAGTAATGCCTATTTAATCTGCAAATCTGGGTTTATTTGCTTTTCTTCTGAAATCGTAACACTTGTTTTTATGAGTCATTTGTAAAATTACGACATTCAGCTAAAGAAAACCTAACATTTTTGAGAAATAATCAATAATTACACATAAGTTCCTATCGTGTTCACAATACAGTATTTAGAAAAACAAATTAGCAGTCTGGGAGACGATTTTGACAATTCATAACAAGAACATACAATTTAGAGAACAATTACTTTTGTTGATTTATAACCTAAAATATTTTGTATCTCTACTGTTGCCAAATTTATCAATCGCATTTTCATTAAGTGATGCCAATGGGAATTGCGATACTTTCGTGATCTGTTTAATGAATCATAATGTTGTAAACAACAGCATACGAAAACGAGCGAAAGCTTCTCTACCTTAATTTTGCTTAATGTGATTTTCGCTCGAAATAATAAAAAGGGAAGATACACAATCCGTGGCACAATTCGGCCAACCAATAAACCTATTTGCATTTTCAAAAAGAAAATCGAAATGGACCTAATTTTCAATTTTCAAATGGTTTTGTCATTTTGATTATTAACTTTTAGGCCTATTTCTAAATTTAAAATCTTTGGGCTGAGATTGAAATGTAGGAAACAGTACATTTTTTTTATTTGTTTTTTGTATCGGGAGTATGCAGGAAATTTCATGAAGCTCATTCCGGTTGGCGTGAGTTTGCAGAGCAACGTGCTTTGGCAGACAGTCAGTCTTCATGTACTAGCACAAAACAACACAGTCAAGGTTATATGCCATCCCAGACATCAAATGAAACTCAGGAGATTTCACAGGTACACATTGTGGATTCGTAACAGGTTTTAAGCCTGGGCCCTCTTTTTCACCCTGTAACTTGTCTGATATACATCTATGTAGTATACTTTCGCATGTAACATAAGGTTTTGTTTTTTAAATGGGATGTTGTCTTCATCAATAAAAATATTTGTCATTAATTTTCACTTTCTGGTTGCGTGATGGTGCCCTTAGATGGATGTGACGTAAGAGTATGAGGGCCTATTCTGGTCAAAATTATGTTAATAAATTTTAATGTGTTAGGACTAATTTTATTAATTCTAACACATTAAAATTAATTAAACATAATGTTGACCAGGACCAAGAGCGTATTCCTTGACATAGTCTACGACTGGAGAAGCCTTATAAGTTAGTGTGAATGCAGGGCACCTGTAGACTATGCTAGGCACTACGCTCTTACAACACTTCCACCTATAACCATTTTTTTAAAAGGGCGCAATTGCACCATCATTAAGTAAATAACAAAGACGGACTTCGCACCACTCTTTCACAGATTTTGTAATTGATGAACACCGAATTGTTGGTAACCTTTTTTTAAATAATGCTTGATTATAGTATCGTAATAATGTTTTATTTTAAGTTCTCCTCTTGGTACAATTAAATTCCATTGGTAAAATTTGATGACATATTTACATTTAGGGACGCGTTCAATAGCATTGATATTTATTCTATCTATTGATTTAGGTATTGCAGGTTGATTCCATCGTCGTAAACCACGCGCCTCTTTACGGCAACAGCTCAGCGCTACCCGTCAAGTTTTGCGTAGACAGCGGAGCGGAAATCATTGCTCTGGCAAGCGAGAATGGTTGATTCTGACGTACATCAGCTTTCATCTGATTGGAAAACCATACAAGATCGCACCAAAAGACGATAAAGGACATGTCATTTAAACTTGTACAATCGCTGCTGGAAATGATGGCACTTCAAAATTCTGCCATAACTTCTTTATATGATTTAGTCTCCCACCATAATTGGACTGGTTGAATCATATTTGAAAGTGATAAATGGTGGCGATAGAAATGTGTACACAAACATCGACAGAAAGGCTTGTTTTGGCATACCGGACATGAGCTGTGACGTACTGCGCAGAACTATGCGCAAAAAAAAAAATAACATAGGTGCAGTATACCTTAAGACTTAATAAACATTGGATTTTTCCAAAACGTGTTATAATATTGTATGTGTTCGATGACATAAAGTTTTATGTTTGTGAACACTAAATTACTCCTGTTCGCCAAATACTCATTTCCCCGTAGGTCCCCATAAAATCAAGCTTTTCTGTTGGTTTAACAGTGACCTTTGACCTTTGTCCTTACCCGATATTTAGTGCCATATCGGAAAAAAACACAACATTTCTATTATTTGTTGTGACATGTGTAATATTTATTCATATTAACAACTATGCATGCAGCAGAATAATTCGTATAATATAATTTAACTAATTGCATAATTATTGCAAGAATTTACAAAAACATTAATAATTTCAATCATTTATACTAGTCAACTCGATATCAATGGAAACAGAAATAAAGGCAGTACAAGGAAATTTTACAACTAAAATGTACGTATTTTAAGAATAATAACATATGAGCACTATCCATTCCGACAGAGACACGCGGGATTGTGTTAGAATCAGTGAAAATCATTGAAAATGACGAGAAAAAGCCATTTTTAGGAGTGTTGCCATGGCAACAACCTTTGCCAAATTAATATGATTTTTAATATTTTTGATAGAAATGAAAATGATGTTTCATAGTAGACAAGATATCACAGTACAATTTAGTTTTTCTCCACTAGACATTTTTTTTTATAAAAAACGAGAAGCCTTAGCAAATATTTCTAATTTTCCATAATTTGAAAATAGAATTGAAGCAAAAAAACAATGAGTGCCCGCACACTTTAAATCGGATTATTAGACATCGGTCATGGATTAAAGTAAATATTATATCAACTTATTACGTTCCCGTTTCCTTTTTTAGTTAAACACGTTTGAATTTGAGAAGTTTTCTCTATTTCAAAAAATCCGAAAAACATTGCCACTTGAGGGCGCTATCACGAACTTAAGATGGGGTCAAAGGTCAAATTATACCCATTGCCTTAATTGACTTGACCATTCGCGTAACTATTTTACTTACTTGTACAATTGAAAAATTAGACAAGACAAGTAATTATTGGTGAAATATTGGTATATTTGTTAATAGACATGTTGCTTTTGACCGTTTGATGTAAAATTTGCGCCATTGACGTCTTATTTTTCAAACGCTGTTACTATGGTAACAGAAGGTAGCACAACAAAATTATTACACTGGTACTTTAGTTAGGTCACGGCCTATCTTTTGGTATATAATTTATATGTTTTTGAAATTTACCCTTGGCCACCTCATATAGGCGCTCTGCAGGTTTTTACAGACAGTGACTTTTTAAAAAAAGTCACTTTCTTGTCTTGGAACTTTAATACATATACATATTGGTCTGGGCCGCAATACCTTACAGACCTTCTTCAACAGTACTGTCCCTCAAGACAGTTGCGTTCTTCCTTTGATACTCGTGTACTCAAAGTACCTCGTGCTGTCACGAAAAGCTTCGGCGAAAGATCATTTTCCTATACTGGTCCTACGACTTGGAATAGTTACCTGCAAATCTCCGTCATACTCAATCTTTAGCATCATTTCGTTCTGCTTTTAAAACACACCTTTTTAAATCTCACACCTGATGAGAGTTCTTTTGTAGCCATGCGCCTAGAGCTCTGCGAGATTAGGCGCACAATAAATATCCTTTATTATTATTATTATTATTATTACACCAACATTTTGTATAAAGCTTATCCTTAAAGTATGGTGAATTGGAAACCTTCAGAAAATGTAACAGTTTGAATGATATATCATAACCTATTTTTATTAAACTCAATGAGTCATAATGTTACATTTTCTGTTAACTTCTTGCCACACAATTGTTTAAATAAGCTATGTTGAAGAAAATAACAAATGTTATAATAAAGAAGACTGACAGAATTCACTTATGACTATTAGAAGACTGACAGAATTCACTGACACGTATGCCATGGCGCTTATAATCATTAGCGATGTCTGTCTGTCCGTCTATCTGTGTGTCTGTCTTTCTTTCTGTCTGTAATTTTGCGAGTTGAATCAAAATCAAATCAGGTACATAGATTCTGTTTGAGAATGGCAAGAATTTAGAAGTTTTTTATGGGTGTTCGCTTGCATATTTCATTCTCAGTTGCAGAATTATCGATTTTAGATAAACAGATATATATTGAGAATGGCTGCACAGAATTAGATGAGATATTTGTTCAATTGTTTATCACACAAGGATTAATTCGCCATGAAAGGCATACAGGTATGACATGAAAGTTAAACTGCAATTTGGTATATTGATGAACTTTCCTAATTAGGAATATATCTAAATTGACTCAATCAAAATTGGAGATCTTGGTATGTGTATTGAAGATACTATATGTTAACATAACTAAAGTTAATCAGCAAATTCCTAATTTGAATATGTAATGTTCTTCCTTAATTAAGGATATCGATCTTGTTTGTCTTGACCACCTTCACGAACCTTGCTATGCACAAGGAAGATATTATGATACAACATTATTCAACGTCATAAAGCATTGATCAAAGTTGGCAAATCATGCTATGCACATTAATGATTACCATTTTTACATCAGCAAATTCCTAATATCCATATTAAATGAATTTACATATTCAAGGAAATTTCTTTAGCAGGGAGATATATCCAAATTGGCTTAATCAATGTTGACAAAACCTGCTAAGTACATTGAAGATACTAAGGTATTAATAACTTTTTTATTTCATAATCAATAAAAAAGATGTCAAAAAGCAGGTCCTCAGCCGAATATGAGAAAGACAAAATATTCCTCGGACTGGCAAGAGGCAGGGCAAACAAAACAATGCAAAACAATGAAGAACATGACATGGAACATCTGGGCAAAAAAAACAAACAACAACAACAAATAACAAAAACAATCATTTAACAATGAGACAAAATACACAAAACAAAAACAAAAATCACTAGAAATCGAAGTTAAACACAAAAGAAAGAACCTGCGCAGAACAAGAGCAATTCTGTATAATACAAATGTACATATGATTGGGTTGGTAAATGTACATATACAATGCTATTTAGTAGTTGCACTTTTGGAAGAAGACAAAATTGAAGCCTCACACCATGATGATTCATCTTTGGCATGAAATAGGCAATAGCTTGAGATAAGGCATAGTTTACTGATATCACGTATCACGGTTTCATGCTGTTTACTTAATTTCAGTGCCTTAAGAAGTTGTAGAAGTCTGAGTTTATTGTCTTAAGTTATTTGTCCTCTTGACCCAACTTCAAAACAAATGAGTTCAATCGAATAACCTTGAGCTTGTAAAGAGTTAACAAGATGTGAATATTTCATGCATTTGTCATTGTGACGTCTCTCGATATTAAATTCAAATGGTACTGTCAGTTCAAAAATGATCATCTTTTTACATTACTGAACAGAATAACAGGATCAGGACGGTCAGGTGTACCTAAAACTTGCGCGGGATGGTACCTTTTGTATAACCTGGTAAATCGGCGTAAATAGATAATGTGTCCATAACTGGTGACGAAACACAAGTTTGAAAAATATCATTCAGAATATTATGTCGCCAAGTGTATCTATTCTGTTCAAGCATGTTTTTGAGCCATTCAGAACATGATGATGGGTTTGGGTATTTCCGCAAAGTTTACACTTTGAGGAAATTCCCTCACCCTATCTATGTAGATTATTGAACATTTGAAGACAGTCAATGGCTGCTCTGACTGCGAAGCTGAGGATTTTTTTGGCATGTTATAGATAATGCTTCTAATGTCAGACTTTTCTTCAGCAGGAAGCGCCAGGAATTTTCCCTGAACAACAAAGATTTTATTTTATCCATCCAATGACGCTTATATTTTGTTGTAATGATTTGTTTGATGTTTTCCTTCACATGGTCCCACTTACCTATTGTGGCCACACATGGCTGCCATGACCCAGTCATCTGCCCTGACGTGACAGTGTGCTACAGTATGTGCATGACATTCACTGTACACCTGGGAGATGAGCGGAATGGCAAGCCCCTGTTGACAGTAGATAATTGCCGAAGTGGCATCATGAGAAGGAATGTTTAACCACTTTTTGATATATACTATGTGCTATGTACATGAAGATACTAAGATAGAACATATTGAAGTCATTCGGCGTTTTTATTTTCGCTAATTACTAATTTGCCTATTGAACGAACTTTGCTAAATAGGGAAGTATATCTTGATTGACTTGAACAAAGTTGACGAAACTTGCTCTATACTTGGAAGATACTATTGAAAGTCTTTTAACTAATACTAATCTGCATATTAACGAACTTTTCTAATAAGGGATATACATATATATCAAGCTTAATCGAGTACATCAAAATTGTTGAAAGTTATTCTGTATATTTGAAAAAAATGACTAAAAGTTGGTGTACATTTTTAAAAATCATCTAATTACTAATTTACATATTCAACGAACCTTCAACACAAACTTACTTCAAGACGCGCTTCACTAATCATATGCAATCGCACGGTAATGAAAGGTATCGATGTAATATATTTGAAATCACTTATTATTCTGCTGCATGCATAGTTGTTAATATGAAGTTTTTGTACATTTTACATCAGCAAGTTGATAATTCGCATAGTTAACTAACTTTCCTAATGAGGGATATGGGTTCGGAAGGACTCTAAAAAGTTTATGAAACTTGATATGTATATTGATAAAACAGTGATATTGTATAATTGATAGTTAGAAAAATACAGCTTGGCGGGCTTTGCCATAAGCAATTTCACTTGCTATATAAAGTGGTGATTCAATGACAACAGTCAAAGAAATTATTCAGCTAATTACATATTCATATACTTGATGACCTCTGTAATTAATCTGTAGTGAATATTGTCCATGCTGTAGATAAAAAATGCAAAAATCTGGCAAAAGTTTGAATTAACAAACAACTGCAATATATGAAAATACATCAGCGTTTTCAGTTCATATATGGCTACTTTAGCTAACTACTAATTTCCATATCCAATGAATTTTCCTTATAGGGGATATGTCTCTCGATTAACATAATCAAAGTTGACAAAATTTGCAACGAACATTAAGATACTAATTGATATCTATATTGATAAAACAGTGATATTGTATAATTGACAGTTAGGAAAATATAGCTTGCGGGCTTTGCCAAAAGCAATTTCACTTGCTATATATGTGATTGTGATTCAATGACAACAGTCAAAGAAATTATTCAGCTAATTACATATTCATATACTTGATGACCTCTGTAATTAATCTGTGGTGAATATTGTCCATGCTGTTGATGAAAGTGCAAAATGTGGCAAAAGTTTGAATTAACAAACAACTGCAATATATGAAAATACATCAGCGTTTTCAGTTCATATATGGCTACTTTAGCCAACTACTAATTTCCATATCCAATGAATTTTCCTTATTGGGGATATGTCTCTAGATTAACATAATCAAAGTTGACAGAACTTGCAACGAACATTAAAGATACTAATTTCGAACACTAGTTAAGTCTTTTAGCATTTTAACGTTATCTAATTACAAATTACTGATGCCGTATGTTGTGGGTTCGAACCCGATTGAAAACTAGCCGTATATTGTATATTTAACGAAATTTTTGTAACTGGGGATACATATCGATTGACTCGATCAAAGCTGACGGAAATAGTTCTGAACGTTATAGATACTATGACATAATAGAACAAAAAGTTGGTTTAGATTTTTTCGAAAATCAAATTACTAATTTGCAAATTTATTGATTTTTTTCTAATTGGGATATCAAATTATTTACTTGAGAAAACTTGTTATGTACATTGAAAAAAACTGTGATGAATTTTAATGAAAGTTTTTTAACATTTTTACATCAGCCAGTTACTATTTTGCATATTAAACTAACTTCCCCAGTTAGGGATATGAGACTGGGAGAGCTCTAAAAGGTTTATGATACTTGTTATGTATATTGACTAGACAATTATATTATATTAGTGACAGATATTTTGCATTTTCAAAGCAGCTAATTTTTTATTTGCATATCTCATGAGTTTTCAGCTTGGCATTTATAGTTTGAAGGATTCGACCAAAGGCAATTACTCCTGCTGATACAATGACAGAAAACAAAGAAATACAGTATTTTCATTTCTGCAAATTACATATTGTATACCTCACGACCTTCGGAATCAATCTGTGGTGAATATTAAATACGTTGTTGATTATAACGCTTTCAATTAACTTGACAACATGTGGTTAAAAATTCATATCTGGTTCTTGTAGTGTTCTGACGTGTATGCTTGAATGTTACACTTTCAGCTTTAGGCTGTTGGTTAAAAGGATTGTCATCGAGTCCGCTAAAAATTTGTATATATACGCTTCACTTCACCTGATAAATAATAAGACCAGCGACTGCCACCATGATTGATACCTAACCTGGACATTTGGCTGTGCTATCAAAATTTCCATAAGAACTATTTCTGTCTGTCGGTTATGTTACTAGCGTCAAGTAACCCAACTACATCAAAAGTACTGTTGTACAGACAAATACTGTCCTCTATCCAATACTTACTGTACTGTTCAACTGGAAAAGAGAACGCCAAAAAGATACTAACTCCTGTCATAGCAATTATGACCACTTCGCTGCTCGAACCAAATTTGATTTTTTGGACAAATTCCACCATCCAACGCCTATCCCCCTCTATTTCGTAGTTTATATAGTTCAATAAATAATCCCAGACATAACTGATATCGATGTAACCAACCGAAACCACAGGTATAATCAAAAACATGAAAATAGAATCCCAAATTGTCAGATTTACCAAAAGGGCTGGTAAACGGAAGCTCTCTGTGTAAGTATAGAATACATAAAGTTCCAATACAAATGAGAAGAACATTTGAAGATTGTAACGGACATTGTGACCGCCATCAAGGGTGTTATTGCATTGTCAGTGTAGTGATGGTAAGAAAAAACTCCATTATTTTCGGCGAAGGATGTCTTGATCATTGTCGTTGTGTTGTACTTGGCCGCCGCCCGGCGGCGGATGTCTTGATCATTGTCGTTGTGTTGTACTTGGCCGCCACCCTGGCGGCGGATGTCTTGATAATTGTCGTTGTGTTGTACTTGGCCGCCACCCTGGCGGGGGATGTCTTGATCATTGTCGTTGTGATGTACTTGGCCGCCGCCCTGGCGGCGGATGCCTTGATCATTGTCGTTGTGTTGTACTTGGCCGCCGCCCTGACATTCGGTTAGAGAAACACACAGTAATTGGTAGTCCGACAGGACAGCCAATCTCAAAAGGTAAATGATATACCAAAATTCAACAAACACCGCTACAACCAACATGTCCATTATGTATCCGAACACCCCCCAACCGCTGATCTCTGGACAATCGGCTGAATAGACCGAGATTTCAAAACTTGTGTAGAAAACGATGTACTGTAAAATACAGAGGTTGTAAATCACACCATAAAACCACACACGTCGAGATAGAGGCTTGTGTTTAGCATTTGTTTGGTTCAAACGGGCCAAAAGACAATGAATAAAGTCATTGGTCAGAGCGGAGACAGCATTGGTATTTATTGAAGGGTTTGTCACGTTTGTCGCACTGAAAGCGGCAAAAGCTCTAATGATAATGATCAATAACGTCGGTGTTAAGAATGCGATGTTACAGAAGAGGTACAGAATTTCATTTTGGTGCCCCCATCGCAGAAATACTCTCTGCAGTAGCTGAACAACGATTACGAAGGTTAAAATCACACCGAAAATAAGACATGTCACTTTTGAGTTCCGGTTGCATGTCATGTCTGTAAAATAAAACGGAAAAAATAAAACATAACAAAATAAAGTAAATATCTTAGTGTTTAAAACAAAACCACTATGTTAATGTTATTGTACGGACATTTTTTAAGGATGAGTAGATGTCGAAACGTGTTTACTGTGCTGGGGATGATGTTATAAAATTAAACAGATGTGAACTGAATGTGCTCACGTGTTTTGCAACAGGTTCATTAATAATAGTACGCTTTACAGAACAATTACATCACTATATGTAGCAGGTTTAAATCAACTTCGCACAGTACTCTGAGTAAAATCGCTAATTAAAAACTTTATTGAATATGCAAATGAGCTTTTAATTAACTTTACTCTGCTAAATACTTCATGGGACAATTATATATCCAGCAGATCAACATTTCTAATGCTCTTATGCGAAGTTCATTAAATATGCAAATGAACCCTTAATAAACTTGACACTGTTCGATGTTTCATAGCGCAATTAAATATTTATCAGATCAATATCTGTAGCAGGTTTCACCAAATTTGGTGCCGTAATTTAAGAGTAATATATCTAATTGCAAAGTTTATTTAATATGAAAAAGAACCCTTAATTCATTTCACACTACTTAATACCTTACAACACAGTCAGATATCTGTCAGAGCAGTATATGCAGCAGTTTAATCGCATTTAATTGAGTCATTTTGGAGTTATATGACTAATTACAAAACTTCATACAATATGCAAATGAGCCATTTATTTACATGACACTGCTCAATGCTTCTCAGTGCAATTAGGTATTAATCTGATCAACATCTGTAGCAAGTTTCATCAAATTTAATGCTGTAATTGTGGAGTAATATCACTAATTACATTGTTAATTAAATATGCAAATAAACCCTTAATTAACTCCACACAAATTAATGCTTTACACCAAAATTAGTTTCTGTAAGATCAATATCTGCAGCATGTTTTTTTAACATTTTACAGAAGTTTTTTTCGGAGTTATATGACTTATAACAAAACTACATAAATATACAAATGGGCTATTTGTGAACTTGATACTGCCAAATGTTTCTTAGTACAATTAGATATTGATCAGATCAATATCTGTACTAGACTTCACTGACTTGGGTGCCGTAATTATATACCTAATAACAAAATTCATTAGTATGAAAATGAATCCTTAATTAACTCCACACGACTAAAGGCTTTACACCATAGTGAGATATCGATCGGATTAGATTCTGCATCAGATTTCATCACATTTGGTGCAGTTATATCTGAGTTATATGACTAGTTACAAAACTTATTCAATATCCAAAGCAGCTATTTATTAACTTGACACTGCCCGATGCTTCTAAGTATAATTAGATATATATCAGATCAATATTTGTTGCGAGTATCATCAAGTTTGGTGCAGGAATTTTATATCATTAATAACGAAAGTTCATTAAATATGCAAATAAGCAGATAACTGACATGACACTTACAGTATTATTATAATGTTCAGAGATTGTCATCTGTGAAAGGTTTCATGAAATTTTGTACAGTATTTTTTGATATATGTCTACACTATCATTACTGTATCCATAGGAACACATTATACGGAAAAAATGATATTGCATAACTTCATTGATATGCAAGCGACACTAGCCATAATTACACCAGTTCTTGCAAGTAGCATATGGTATTTGTGTACCAAACCTGACTTGAATCTGTTCAGGCGGTTTTTTTTTACTTATCGTGTAAACAGACACACAGACAGACAGACAGACAGACAGACACACGCACATGGACAGACAGACAGACATAGCTATGACATTAGTTCACATATATGAACACATGAGCTAAAAATGGGAAGCCACAATGTAACCGTGCGGCTATGTGTGGCAATTTACTGCTATCTAACATTAACTGACATCCAGTTGTAATTTAAACTGATTACCGTTTTTAACGTTCTGAATGATTGTTAAATCTCTGTGCAAATTTTCAGCTTATAAGAGCCTTAGAGGCTCGTAACGGCACACAGTTTGTATGGACTTACTTGAAATGTTCTATTTTCATCTCAACATTCTTTTCGGAAAAGTGCAATGAAAATTGATTTGCAACACAGACACTCAATAGTGTTTAAAGCGAGCTTAAAGAGCTGTCAGTTATAACGACGGGTGGGCTGACGATAATCAGCAATAGTAAATCATGTATAATATGACCCTCTGCATCTCTGCTCTTTGCAATGTCATCCGCCGTTTTTCTTTAATTTTTATACCATACGTATCCCTGTTCAAAATTTAAAAGCTTGGAATGTAAGTATGACATTTCTAGAACGATGGACATTTTTGGCCTAAGGAAGTATAAAAGTGGTCAGCTATCTTAAAGTGGACCTTCTCACTTCTTGGCCTAAACTGATCTAATTGCACGAGCTCATTTAATGGCATGGGAGCAGAAAACTTTCGAAACTCATTACAGTTTTATACCTTAATCAGTCTTTAATGGGTCATATTCAAAGAAAACTCTTGGAGCGGGGTTTTTTTTTAGATTGGTTTATTACAGCTTTTGGGGTTGTAAGCGTACATTTAAGTAGTTAGTCTTAAATGGGGAAAATGCTCAACATACGTTTATGTAGAATGAAACAATGTGAAGTGGGTGAACTTACAGTACAATATTTTTGTACACATATGAGTAAGTATATTGTGTTTTTATGACAAATAAGAATTGTTGCATCATTTATTCCAAAATAGTTACAGGAGGGAAGGGAAATCCCCCTCCTGTTGCCAAAATGGATTGCGCAAGCATTGGTATTGAGTCATAGCCAGTGCTAACGCGTAAGCAGATTGCGCAAGTAAGAGTGACCTCACACACTGTTCCCTACGGAGATCACTACAGAGCTAACTTTCATTTGATTTGCTCATGCAATAGATAAGATTGTAGAAATTTCCTCTCAACTTAAAATGTGTGGGAGACCATTATTTTAAAATGAGGCGTTTTAGGTAAATGGTATGTTTATGAAATTTCCTCTGAACTTAAAATGTGCGGGAAGACCATTATTTCAAATGAAATGAGACGTGTTAGGTAAATTGTACTGATATCCAAAGTGTAAGTGGTTGTATCTTTTATAGCAAATGAAGTGTTACTATTTTCCATACTACTATGGGCAACAATATCTAAATCATTTTTGTCTCTATCTATGGTTATGATAATATTGCAAGGTGTTTGTGAATCTGTTTTCATAGCGATATTTCCATCTAAATCATCAAACTCGTTTGCTGTACCTAATTTTATGCATTAAATAAAAACTGTGCCATGATTAAGTATTTTCATTTTATCAGTCATCTGTTGATTGGCTGATTGCAAAGTTAATTCAGCTGTCTCCTCCCTCACTCTTAAGACCCAGTTTCTTCAAAGTTGTCTCCAAAAATAATCTTACTGGAACCCTGCTAGCCGTATATGAACAATAATTCTTCCCAGAGTTTATTCACCTTCGCAGTGTATTATCTGATTCCATTTTTGTTGTATGAGGATTTATCTTGAGGTGCATTGGTATGCTGAGTAGTAGGATCTATGGATTTTAGGCGTAAGCTGACAGCGAAAATCTAGCAACTTATATTTGTAATCATTACTGTCAAAATAATCACATTTGGAGTCCCTGGCAGTTCAGCAACCCACTGCAATTACACTATCCAATATATCCAATATGTTATGCAGTACATTATAAGGCCTGAATTTCTGACTCGGCCCATCCCATGTCACTGCAAAGGGAGTAGGATCATTTGCAGCCTTTGTAGCATCTATACTTTCATCTACATCTTTCAGTTCGGAAAACTCTACAGAGTTCTCATGTTTTTAAACAGTGGCAGTGGCTAAGAAAAACTGTTTTTCTCTGCTTTATATCGAAGGACGTAATCCTTATTATGGTTACCTGCGATCTTAGTATTATTGTTAACTTTAACATCACTAAGATCTTCAGATCTTCGACCTCAAGATTTTACCCATCATTTGCACCTAGACCAAAAACAGAACCTGACATTTTTGTAGTATATACAGTGAAAATTATATAAATAATTGTAATATACAACACTTCAGGATGATTATTTCAATTGAAAGCAAAACGGGCCAACCCGTTACTGTTAATTTTGATCCCTGGATTGACATAACATGGTTTACCAAAATAAGACTGATATGATGCGCACTGTATAATTCATGGCATAACATAACATTGGCGAATAATGTACTAAAATATCAAGAAGGTGACCAATCGAAGAAGACAAAATCAATACGTCCAGGTAACTACAATATTGATACCCTAAACAAAGCAATCAGGATGCAGCAGAAAATCAATTTCAAAAAAAATCTGCCAACAAGCTGCGTTTATCTAACACTGGCTAAAATTGTTAAAAGTCTGCCGACAGGCTGCTTTTATCTAACATTGGCTAAAAATGTTAAAACTTATTTTAATGCCACAGGTAACTTCGCCAGCGTCGTCGGGTTTCCAGAGAGGCCAGAGAACAATCCTGTGACAAAATGTACCTTTAATCCAAAACGAGCAGATTTCGTAACAGTCACTAAATACATAGTTCATTCAGATGTTGTTGATGTGACCGGAAATTACGTTACAAGCGACTTGGAGAGTCAGTACATACAGGCGAAAACCTCGGACTTTAAAAATATTCCGACCGGGATTCAAAAAAAGTAAGTGAAAAAGTTATCCATGACTTTAAAAGTGGCGACTCTGCTATCACCATTCCACTGAGAAGGGCTCAGGATACACGAGTTCAATGCGTATTTGGATAACTAGCTTTTCTATCAAATTGCCTCCATATTTGAACAGAAACCATCCTATGACCAATCCACCAGCAATATAGACGATTTCATATTGTTTTTGCTCGGAACTGGGCTGATAATAATCTAAGAATTGAACTGGTTCTTTGGAATGGGCTGATGCAGAGTTGGCGTGCACCGCTTCTGCCTGGATTTCTTCATATGTATCTCTAAATTCAGCCACAGCATGCACATCTTTGGCCTGATTTTCTCTTTTCCAATCAGCCTGGAGTAATCATTTTCTGACCATACATTGCGGTCATATCAATTTTTTCTAGGGCCTTATCAAGTCTAATTTTTTTCAATAAAAGTACTGCTATTGCTGCTAAGCTTTTGACCGAGTGCTTCCACCTGTGAATGCCGTTGCATTAAATACAGCACAAAGAACTTTCATTCCTACTGCAGCAGCCATGGTTGTCGGTTAATTGTCTCTTTATGCATTACAAAGTATAAGGTTCTGCAGATATACTATTTTTCTATTCAAGGAGATCTTTTATCGCAACCGCAGCAGCAGTCGCTCCCCCTAATTTTGTCTACCAATTGTGATTTGGTCGGTTAGGATCACCCATATCCGTTTTCAGAAATATGCTGGAGATCATTAGATTTCCCATTGTAAGTCCAGGGTTCACAATACCATCATACATTGTGTTTACAACTGTTTTAGTATCCATGATTGCTGTGTGTATATAAAATAGAAAAATAAAATAATTCTAACCATCCATACAATATAGAGGGACCAGGACCTGGTTGGGCACTAACTTCCGACAGGGGCTCTGTAGGATTAGGTCTCGTAGGCAGACAAATATGCCGAGCACGCCCCCAATATAGTCCTAGTGCATTCCATGAAACTCCTATAATTCCTAAAAGAAGATAACATTTATTATACCATCTGTCACACTGTTGTGGCGTCCTCGGTAAGCTGACACAGTCTACCTTAGTTGCTGTCACGGAGCTGTCATAAGTCACTCCTATCACTTGTCCCTGCACTATCACTTGACACTTCTTTTTTTGTTGAGTCTGTTCCATTCTGCTGATCTCTCCCCTGCAGCCACTCTCCCTGGATGCTTCTTCGGGAGGGTAATTTTCTCTATGTTGTGCTGCAGTGTAGTCATTGGAGGGGCTTGTGGTGGCAGAGCCGTTTTGATTTGCTTGATCGGAGGTGAACAAGTTGAATCCATTTATTTTGGGTATTATATTAAACCAATTTTGTTTATTTTACATGTTTACCCGTAATTAAACCAGTGGAAGTTAGAGCAAGTATGGGCCCCATGTGCAGGCTATCTGTCCTGATAATCACTTTATTTCACTGTTTAGAATGAAATCCTTTTTAATATCAGAGGCATAGTTTCTTGGTCGTCGATTGGAACTACCTGACTGATTGCGCAGGCTCCTAGATCTATGAAACTTTGAGTGACGGTATCACTTATAAGAGAACTGTATCTTGCTTCATAAACTTTAAAGACTTTGTTTACTGTATCATCATTCCACTTTTCCACACTTTCGATTGTAAACTCCTTGCCAAAAAATTATGTGCTTTGACCACTTGCAACGGTATAGAGTAGTTTTCATGCTTCGTCTCTATTATGGATTGGGCGTCCAACGCCGCTGTAGTCGGTTCCGCTGTCGCTGTCACTGCATTGGCCACTGCCCATGAAACTGCACAAGAACCCTTACAAACATCGGTTTATTGCAGGATCAAGCAAATGCACTACTAAAATCTGTCACAATTATTGACTATAATTTTAACAACCATCAAAAATGGTCTTTTTCGATATTGTGACAAGTGTATGAAACGAGTGGGTTGAATCAAATGTGGATATTAAAAAATTCCAAGGAATTGTTGCTTGATTTAAACGTCAAGAAAAACAAGTACAGGTAAATCCGAACATTTGACTTTTCCACACTATACACCACAATTCCCCACGATAAACTTAAAACAAGGCTGTCATCTCTTGCTAAACAAGCTTTCCTGCATAAAAATGGCAGTAGAAGGTACCAATACATTATCATCAAACATGGGTCTGGTTATTTTAGTAACAACATGGATGCCCAGCACAAATACACAAATGAAGAAATTATTAACATGCTTAATTTCTTAATCGACAACATATTTGTTAAGTTTGGTGGTATGACCTTTCAACAATCTATCGGCATACCAATGGGTACAAATTGTGCACCACTTCTTGCTGACTTATTTCTCTATTCATATGAAGCAGAGTTCCTACAATCTTTCTACAAAGCAGGGTCTAAAAAACTTGCAAGGCCTTTTAACAACACGCGCAGATATATTGATGATCTGATTAGTCTAAACAATCCAGACATATCAAATACTTCATCATATATACCTGATGAATTGGAAATCAAAGAAACAACTGAGAGTAGGAAATCAGCTTCATATCTTGATCTGTTCCTGGAAGTGGGTACTAATGGACTACACACCAAGCTGTATGACAAAAGGGATGATTTTGATTTTGAAATCATAAACTATCCCCACTTATCAAGTAATATTCCGTCATCACCTGCTTATGGTGTGTATGTGTCTCAACTTCTCAGATATTGTAGGGCTTGTGATTCCTACGCGGATTTTCAAATGAGACACAGCTTATTAGTATCAAAACTAGTGAGACAGGGATATACATCCAAAAGACTCGTGAGGACTTTCAAAAAGTTCTACGGTCGATATTATGACATTGTGGCCAAATATGACACCTCTGTCACTCAAATGATTAGCGACAGCATTCCCGGCTTTGACTTATAACAGTGATTCATATACTGTATCACTTCATACAATATTAGACAATTTTGGGACCAATCCTAACGGGTGTAGCATGCTAGCAGGGTACGCTTACCCATTCCGGACACCTGGTACCACCACTAACTATCAGTGGTTAAGGATGGTCTTACTTAAATTTGTAAATCTCAAATTTCCCATGGACCTGGTAATGTATTACCTTAAATGAAAATGATTACTGGACCAGTTTTATGTCATATTGCATTATGTTATCTATTCTAAGTAAAAAAAAATAAATAAATCCTTCGGAAAGTATGTTCAAATCTATGCAATACATTGTCTACTCTTAGTAAAAAAGTAAATATACGTTTAAACCTGTATCTGAAATACAGTGTCAGCACAGCCTGGAATGTGAGGAGCCTTACGGAACTGTTCCAGTAGGGATTCCGAAGGGAAAATACAGTACTGTAGTAGACTATGAATATGAAAATTCTCCTTCATTAAAATCTATCTGTACATAGAGACAAATATTGTAATCATAAGTACAGGACACACTAACGCATTCCCGGTTGCCTTTCAACTGAATAAGACGAGCGTACCATCGGTACAGCATGCTGATATTCCTCCTAAACCGAACGACATAAAACCTATTCTCATGGACTTAGAAATATATGTAACGCCGACAGATAAGTTTACTTTCCATCCACGGGATGTGTTCAAAGATAACGTAATCACTCATCGATTAGCAAAAGAAAGTAATGTCTGGTTGGGCGGCCCGCACATGAAATACTGGGACCAGCAATTAAATTTCGCTGTATGGTGCAGCACCACTGGTTGTGGTATTTCATTCGCCCATCTCCTGGACAACAAATTTCCGCCGCAAATACGTTCATTCTGTCATTTCCATGTATACTTTACAGTACGTCGCATCCTTCATGAAATGGAGGTTGCACTCCCAGACGATACCGGGGGAATCTTCAAAGCTGGCGACAATCCCTACAATCTCATGAAATATTAACTGTACCAAATTTGGAAATATAAGTCCAATGAAGTCCAACTTTCGATATCATAAAGGGAGTCTCAAAACTCAGGTGTTGGTTATGGCTGTTCGTCAACCTGCCGCTGTATACAATGGTTATGACTTTTCCTCTCCTCGAATAATGTTTACTGTACACATACAATTTTTGGAAAGAAAAAACATGTGCTGCCTGACAAAGATCATCCGCACTATCATTTCTTCAGAAATGATGGATCATAGGGGCAATACAATAGTTTCATCCCTCTGAAGGGAGACTTGGGTTTAAAAAGGCCTGTCTCGCCCGTGGGCGATACTGGCAGACTTTCACAGCAAGTCTGAAAAGAATTCGGCATTTTCCTCAAAACTGAAATTCTTAATACCGACAAGGTAATCAGTTATCTGCGATACCAAGACATAATAACGAATATGGGTGTGAAAATTGATATGGCCGTTTTGCCTAATTTACTTCTCTTGCCTTCTAAAATGGTTATTCTTTCAGGTCCGGCGATTGCAGGTAATAATAATGAATTGCAATACGCAACAGAAACTATTGTCTTCAGGATAAACAGAGATATAAACACAGAAATCAAAGAAAATGCTAAACATAATAATAATAATTAATAAAGTATTATATAGAAATAATAACACGAATAATAATAGGTTCAATTTCCGTGAAAATTTCACCATAAGGTATTTTGGGTCGAAAAGACCAAATATGATATCGATTTCACTGCCCCATGTTTCCATGGTAACCATTTTAGGTGTTGAAAATTTCAGTTTTTCTAATGTCCAATGAAAGTTACTTTGATTGATATGAAAATTATCTAGCGGATGGAATTCGGGTCAGACAACACAAAAACCAGACTTATTTTAATGTTTCGAGTTGCCATAGTAACTATTTTGGGATTGAAAATGTTACTTTTTCCCTAATTCCTATTAAAGAACTATTAATTGATGTAAAAAATTGATAATAAGGGGTTTTCTGGTTAGCGCACAAAAATAATCACACTCATTTTAATGTGAGATGTTTCCATGGCAACCATTCAGGAGTAACAACACCTTTTTTTCAGAAGTCCCACAGCTTCAATGAACTGTTTTTAGATTTCTATATAATACTTATAGCCCCTAAACTTGTAATAATAATAATAATAATAATAATAATAATAATAATAATAATAATAATAATGGGTTCTTATATAGCGCACATATCCACAAGTACATGTGATCAAGGCGCTTTACAATTATTATTACCCTTGGTCAAGGACCTAATATGATACCACTCCCTGGGGAGCAAACAACAGGTCACATGTCCAGCCAATAAGCGCAGCAGAGATAATCGCACACATTACAACCACTGTCCTACCAGGTACCCATCACTCCTGGGTGGGGAGAAGCAATGAGGAATAAAGTGCCTTGCTCAAGGACACAACAGCATAGCAATGCTGGGGCTCGAACTCACAATCCTGTGATCATGCGTCCACTGCTCTAGCCACTGGCCCATGATGCCTCCTGTAAACATGAGATGGACATGCATGGGGACGAGGATGCCATGAAGTGGCAGGACGAGCCGCCTAACATGGCAGATGCCACCAACATGAGCCAGATTCCTATTGAAACCGTTCCGTCAGGGGTTCAGAAGAGGGCAGATCTGGTCACTGCTGTTGCAGTCGCTGTCACTGACCCCATTCATGAATTTGGCTAAATTGGTTTGTTATCTTTAGCCATATGCATTACTTGTATATACAGTATATAGATAAAATGCAACTGCCATTCAACATGATTATAACTGGGCCGACACATTCTGGCAAAAAAACAGGTATGTGATGAATCTACTCACCAGACTTTACCTAGGGAAATTTGAATATGTAGTCTTCATTTGTCCAACATTCATGAACAATAAAACGTATAATAAAAAATACATATTTATGGATGATAATGTATTTGTGATTCGGTCAGACTCAATGCTGAGGATGACACTGTAGCCTTAGTACGTGACGAATGGGCCAGTACAAATACTCTTAGAATAATCTTCGACGACTGCGCCTCGTCCAAAGATATGAAGAAGCGCAGTCACATTTTAGTTAAACTTGGTTTCAGCACAAGACATGATGGATTATCTGTCTGGGTTCTGACTCAACAATATACTAGTATTAGTAAACCCTTCAGGGAAAACATACAGATGTTAGTACTTTTTTATATACCGAGCAAGACAGACAACAAGACTATTATAAAAGAATATTGAATGGAGATCTCAGAATGGGAGGCCTCGGACCTAGTCAGGCAATTGAAAAATAGGCCATTCAGTAAACTTGTATTTCATTATGTCACCCGTATGGCATGCAATTTTTAGTATAAATGGGTAAATATAGAGATAGAAATAGGAGCTCCAATTGGACCTGAAGGAACCCTAAGAGAATAATCGCAATCATACCAATCAATAATCCAATATCATTAGGTCAAAATTTGTAAGACAATAGTTGTAAACATAGACTCAAAACAGCACAGAACAGACAGTAAATAGACGGTACACAAACAAAGTCAAATTCATGAAAGAAAGATATATGGACCTCTTGCCAAAAGACCAAGAAGTGATGTCAGAACCATAATACAACCCCCGAACTGGTTTGGAGGTGTACAAAAATTATGTGAGGCAGCGCGGGACAAGGGACTGAATGTGACCAAGAAAAGAGGTACAGGACTAGTTGCAAACTCAGCTAACTTATAATCTACATAAACTGGTCCCTCGTCTCGCATTCAGAAGGGATGGGCAGTGCATGCATCTTTGTATCATGGATAGACGCCCAGTGGCAGGCATATCTTTGGAGATGCCTTTACTGTTCGCAAAAGAGAATAAGCCCTTACGAAATTTTTGTTTGTGGCATATGTCCCACTGTCTTGCGGCTTATAAGCTACACCCAAAAAAGGCTGCCAGAACTTTTTTTCATTATGTGCCGATATGTGCCACTAGAGGCACTTAACAGGCACATAAAGACAATCAGTCAAATCTTTTGTGGCAGATATGCTAAAATATTTAAATAAACACAGTTTGAGCAAGATATTGCTCACTATAAGCCACAACATTGAGTTGACACTCCACTTGATCACGCATTCTCAGATGAGATATCCATTGACAGTGACACTACAGCTGGCACAGCAGGAAACCTTTGATTTTCAACAAATTGTGTGAAAAACTACCATTTGACTTTGATCGGTGCAATAAATCAATCACTGACTTTTTATGTACGTTTTGCAAATGATTGGTTCTCACTGACAGCGTAACTGTTTCTACAGAAAAAAAAGGCTTTGCAAAATATTAACTCTGGCGAACCATATATCGACGTTAGCCCTGCGTACGATGCTGTGTGTTCCGCTACAGCTAATTGTGGTGAGCGGGGCAATTAGCTGTAGCGGAACACACAGCATCGTACGCAGGGCTAATATCGACGTATGATGAACTTATTTCACGTGCATATCTCCCTTGAAAAGACTTGTCTTTCAAAGAAATGCAACTCAAAAATAACGTATATCTTGTTCTTTTGTGTTTCTTACGCCCTTTCCACACGCGGGTTTAAATGAACTGCAAGTACGGAGTAGGTCTTGAAAGCGTACGTACGGCATATGGAGGTACGTACGGTAAAGCTTTCCCAGCGTATAATAATGTACGCATAGTTTCAACATTGATCACGCTGGGCTTCAAAATACGGACGTGCGCGATGAAAGTCATCATCGGGCAAAGTTTGTAAGTCATGAGACTGCTATGTCGGAGCTGTTTTTGTAGAGTTTTGTGTTGATCTAGAAAGGTTATTCCCTGTATTTGTGTCGTTTTGGTTTTCAAACGCAAGCTCGCATGCAGCTGAGCTCGAGCTTGATCAAGCTGCTTGCTGAAGCAGGGAGACAATGTGTGGGTCAGAACAGACTTTGAACCCGGAACTCTAGAATCACGCCTGATGATGTCATATACCATGTGAAGACTTCTTTATGATTGGTCAGATTGTCGAGATCATGTGAGGGTTTCTTTATGATTGGTCAGATTGCCAAAAGGTCATGGGTCAAATCCTGAGCGGCAAATTAAATCTGATTTGCACTGGTAAGCCGTTAGGACGTTTGAGCGAGGAGTATATCGTTGCCGTTTTTTCACTCTGATTTTTGTAAAGTTTAGCGTAAAATTACCGTAGGACATTATCATTCAGGGTACGTAAAGGTTAGCTATGAATTTAAAAGCAACAAACAGCGTTTGCGATGCGTTGATGGCCCTTGGATGACCGATTCTGAGACCGCGATATCGTCCCGAAGAACAACGGTCACAGACACACCCATAGTTTTATCGAAGAGCTACAGATCGTTTAAAAATTCGGTAAGTAATTTTCAATACCACGAGTTGTCTCTATAATTTTCGCAGTTTTCACTGTCTTTGGTCATGCTATATCGATGTTGTTCTTGGCGAACCCTGTTCAAGTATGCCAAATGAACGTACGGTATTGGCAAAAATAATATACCGGTAGTTAATCATGGAGGTTGGTAGCCCTGCGTACGATGCTGTGTATTCCGCTACAGTTAATCGCCCCGCTCACCACAGCCCTGTAAAGACCCGTACGTAGAGTTTGTGACTTCAAATCCATTTTGGACTGACGTAAAAAGCCAAATTACTGCCGAAATTCAGCGTTCTTGGGCCAAAGTCGTATCCCTGCCTACCTCAGCTACTCGATCGCTTCCAAAAATGCCAGTCTTTTATTCACTTTTCGTAAATAACCGTCGATGTCGGCAACTCTCTGCGTACGATGCTGTGTGTTAGCGGCCAACACACAGCATCGTCCGCATTTTTAGATTACGCTTTTGAAAATTACGAATGCAAGAACGACGAAAATACAACTCAGTGGGCTAACTGCTAGTGTAACAATGAATACCAATAGGCATATCCACGACTCAGAGTACAAGCTGCAAAAACAGCAATGTATGCAACATTGATAAAATTTGTCGGCATTTCAAGCTGCGTGTCCGATATCGCACGCGTACAGCTATATTTAGTTACAAACCTGTAACCGTGCACTGCGCTATTATAAAGGGATACTTTTTGTTTAAAAACAATTTATGAGACAGTTTTCCATTTACATTTCTTCTGTTTGAGATGTGCTGAAACCCAATCACCGCTGGTCATAGTTGTAGTTTGGAGTGGTGTGTCACAAGTAAATAGTGAAAATGAGGCTGAAAAGCAATGATTTGGTAATCACAATAAACATAATGTATAGATATGTCATGAGTTTGTATCATTAGATAAATTATTTAATATTAATTATTATAATTTCTTTCAAGCACAAGAATGCTCTTTTCCGTGAATTTTGTATTAATATATAATAAGGGTAGTCGACAAAATACAAGCAATTTCACTTTGCACATGTAATAATATCCTTGTCTGTTATTTATCATTTTTATTCTCAGTGTATGGGCAAATGCCATGAAGCTGAACAGACCAATGGATCAACAGGAACATTCAATCTGAAGTTTCAGAACAAGATCGTAAACATTAGGGTGGCATCGAAAACAACTTTGGATAATATGAAAAATCAAATGCAGACTTTTAGACGTGTTCTGTTATGTTTTTCACATGAACCTCATTAGATTATTGAATTTTGATTTTATTTTAATTTCTTAGTGGTCCAGCCTAGTGTACCAACATCATTGTTTTACATATCAAAATAAACAATGGGGTATTATCGTGAAGATATGTGGTAAGTGCTCTTTTTTTGCATCTGTGAGTAGGCGGTTTAAAAGGCAGTAGCTGTAACTTAATTTTTATGCAGTATTTTTATACTGTTATGTGTCTTGATTTTTGCCTATTTTGCCAAGTGAGTAAAGTGAAAAGTTACCTCAACACACCAAAGTTAAAGGAACAACATAAGTTACAGCTACTGTCCCTTAAAACAAATGAAGATGTGAAGTGTATGGTAATCTCCTGGCTAGTATAAAACTGGTAGGTACAAATGCAGGTATGGTTGGGGAGGGGGGGGTAGCACAGGAAGCATGCATAGCAGCATTTTACCATGAAACCTTTTACCCCACCATTTTTTGTGGCATATTGTCTGCAATCACAGCGGCTTCTATGCCGCTAAAAGCCCCGTCCCATTTTTTTGCGGCATATCGTCTGCAATCACAGCGGCCTGTATGCCGCAAAACTGTGCCAGAACAGATCTTTGCATGATAAAATATGAATAACCTGCTTATAAGCCACAGACAGTTGCAGCTTGGTATCCACACCTATTGTGGGTTAGCATGCACAACTATGTGCCAGAAGCCATATTTTTTCGTAAGGGAGGGTATTCGATACATGCTGACAGTAATCGATGTACTCAGTAAATATGCGTGCGCCAGGCCTATGCAGTCAAAAACAGCTGATGACATTCTTGAGGCACTGAAAGATAAAAAGTGGGAGGTAACCCGACAGACTTCAGACAGATGAGGGGCGGGAATTTACTAACCGGAAAATGCAGAAATGGCTTGAGGAGTCGGGCATTCACTGGTTTCACACATATAGTGATAAAAAGCTAGTGTTGTAGAACGATTCAATCGTACTTTGAAGACCATGATGTGGAAATACTTCACATATAAACAGACACGTGAATGGCTCTTTATTCTACCGAACTTTGCGAGAACTACAACAACACTGTACATGGAAGTATCAAAATGAAACCCACCGACGTAACAGAGGAGAATGATTGGCAGGCATTTTATACATTATACGGTCCTGAGATGGCGGCTGCAGGTGCCACCCCTGAGTTCAAGCCAGGAGAACGGGTCCGAATTACAAAATACAAGAGCACTTTCAGGAAAGGATATTTACCAAATTGGACAGAGGAGATCTTTATAGTTACAAAAGTGGTGTATGCAGCTGGACTGGGAACGCCACCCGTTTACAAGATGAAAGACCTGAATGGAGAGGAAATACTTGGCATTTTCTATTCCGATGAACTGCAGAGGGCTGCTGTCGGAGCTGGCGCCCATGAGCTGTACAGAGTTAGACGAATTATTAAGACAAATAAAATTAGAGGAAAGAAATACTCTGATAAAATGGAAAGGTTTTCCAGAAAGTTTCAATAGTTGGGAGCCAGAGGAAAATGTTATTAGAATACGTAGTACTTACAGTAGTACCTACGCAAATAATTACAAAAGTTATTCAATAAGTACCACAGAGCAAGTCTTAATATCTTGAAATTAGACAGTTTATCTTTATCTTTATCCCAACCCCTGTAGCCAAGTATTTATCATGTTACCGTAGCATATTAAGTTTGCAAGATCTTCAAAACAACTTCTCATGTTGACATAAGCTGTTCTTTTGCGCCCCTTTGTTTAGCTTTCTCAAGAAGTTCTGGTTGAAGTATAATGTAGATAACTGACATGAGCCATAGACAAATAACTGAATCTTGATCCTTCATCAGGCCGAGTGCTAGTTGTTTTTTCCCGTTGGATAATAAGCTTTTTCAAGTTCCTCCTTCCCAACATCATATATCAAAATCTCTGGCTGCCGCCGCCACATGCAATTCCAAAATCGAAAGCCTGTGTAGAATCTATGGGACCAACTGTTTCTGTATCAATTGTAAGATTAAGTATCTTCTTGAGAAAGGAAGAAGAGAGTGGACAACAATCACTAACTACCAAACATAAAAGTCTGTAGTCATTACAAATTTCTAAAAAAGTGGGTAGGAACCCCTTATGAATCTTTTCTAGTTCTTTTAAGGTGGACTCGGTTATTTCATATGGTCTGTATCGAGTTAGAACCACCAGCAATATTCCCAAGGCACGTCTTCCAATGTGATAATGAATCTGTGTAAATCGTCAAATGCCAACGCAACGATCTTTTATTCTGCGACCGCCTGGCAAGGCCGCGGATTCGAAAAAAAGGCAGGTGTTGAATAATACATTGAGTCGTAACTGACCCTCAGGTTCGTGGGGGCGGCCCCCTTTCCGAGAGGCGGCTTGCTAAAGTGACACTTTTCATTGCACATTGTAAACTAAGAGTATGATCTATAAACTGATTCTGAAAACCAGCGCTTGTCACCCTTCCATCATAAAATATGCTCGAAAGAGTGACATCAAATTGTGGTACGTGTACGAGTGCCTTTGGGTGACCCGGAGTCAAGTCGTTGCCAGCGACCAAATTTAGTGCATTGTAACTCTTACCACTTCTAGTCGGTCCATTTTTGAATATGAATGACCTATAATAGAATTTTTTTGAAATTATTTTTCGTAAAGATATATTATGATAAGACAATGGCAATCCTTTGTATTTCAGATGCAATAAAAATATTGGAAAGTGGTGACATTCATACTAGTGATAGAGGCGACAAATTCATATTAGGTGAATATGTAGATCCTATTATATATGTAGACAATCTAGATTGTATTTTTCCAATCAATCCTAAATATGGTTCAAAAGATCCTGCTACATGTGATGAAATCCGTGTATCTTGGCGACCGAGTCTTCAAAAGTTTACCGATCTGGTAGTATCCCGGAGCTTAGGTGAAACTTTCGATGCAAGCACAGCTAAAAAATTTGCTGCAAGCCTGGCCGCTCACTCCAAGAATGGTTCTAAAAATCCTGGTTCTAAAAATCCCCGGTAAATTTTATAATCCTTCTAATGTGTATCAAAAGCGAGGGAGCAACAAACAGACAAAATATTTTAAATTTTGGTTTCCAAGATTTCATAGTGGTGTTTTGCTACATGCATTGATATAGCCCAAGAAAACGTGTGTGCCCTTACCAAATTCAGAGGCACTTGGGTACGCCTAAGGTCTACCCATGCAGTACCTGAACAATACCCAAACGATTACAACATACCCTTGTCAAACCTAACACAAACCACTGTGTAAACTGGTGTGTTGTTGGTTTGTGAGCAGTCCTACCCCCTTTCTACCTGCATGGCTAGGTATGATGTGGGCGTACCTAAAAGACGCCTGCTTTAGACTGAGAAGCTTTGAAGCTGTATCATAACCGCCCCGAACATACCAGCTTGTGGCTGAGACATTTTGAGGCATAAGCATAACCGCCCTAAACATACCAGCTTGAAACTTATAAATTTTGAGGCATAAGCATAACCGCCCTAAACATACCACCTTTGAACTAGAAATTTCAATGCATTATCATAGCCACCCGAAAAAAACTGCATGTGACTTAGAAATTTTAGGGCAATTATAATCAAATCAAAAACACGACCAATTTGGACTCAAGAAAATGTCAGAGAAATTTTGGACAAAAAAATGTCAAAAATTTCAACCTAAATGTAATTTTGTCATAATTGAACAAATTATAAAGAAAGAAGAACATTACCAAAAAATTCATTCCTAGAAAATAAACAGTCATCACAAAATGCATAATACTGTATAAGATCCCCCAAGATACTTGCATAGTAATTTTCAAAGCAATCTGAACAGAGGTTGTTATTAATTTTTTTACCATTTTTGTCATTATGTACATTCTAGGGAATGAAAATTTTATTTGAAAATATAGCTGCAAAGCAGCACCGGCCGGGTTTCGAGATATCTTGGTCAACAGGGGCAATAGAGAAATACATGCGCAATAAAATGGAAGGCTACGGTAGTATTTGTGAAATCGAGGTCAAAGGTCATCAAGGTGATGTGACATTTTCTTAAAAGTATTGAATGTCATAGTTTTCCCTATATACCAAAATTCAGACCTCTAGCTCTATCAGCTTGCCCAAAATTAGATATGATATGTCAGCGTTGGAAACTACCGCCCGTCCTCCCGTCCGAGACAGGTAACTTTTCAGTCGGACGGGAGGAAAATTGTACTTCCACGTCCGTGTGTCGGGCTCTCGATAGTAGCCCATACGGCATACCCAGTAATCTCATCGATCAGCTGCTTCTAGATGTGTAAAATAAACGAAATGTAGTATACCAATACCTCCGACTTAGACGCGCTTATGCTACTGAAACTGTGCAACTGTGTGACGCCGGAACGCAATGCAAGCGAGACATGTAAACACGGGTAAACAGAAGTTGCTCATACTAGTAAATCTCACACTAAGCGAGAGTTTAGTGCCTGAAACCAATTAACCTATCAGATAACGGTCCACTTTGACGTTGACGTAATGTAAATATACTCAAACCAGTAATCACATCCTGCCTTGCTACAAATAGAACAAGTTCGAAGTCTCATCAAACCAGTCTGAGACGAGTACAGATACCATGTCTTCGTATCTACGGCCTGCTCGCTTAAACTGAGCACATAAGGGAGGACTCTATCAACACAGGAGAGTGAACTAAATATCACTGCATCTGAGCTTACTTCTGGGATCAACCGTCGAGTCGTTTTCTAACGACACTCCTCATGGTCTATAAAATGAGCATCTAAAACAAATCGTTCTTACAAAATCATAGCTCGTCATGTAACTTGACCAACATGTGCAGGAGTAAGCATTCCGTCGATATCCGGAACGACAACCAAAAAGTCCGGTAAGTTAATTCAAACACACTTTGTCCATTTCGCTCAAACAGCTAAAAGGTTTCACGATAGTGGTTTTAACAACAGGGAAACAATTTTTTAATTTGTCTCCATTTTATGCCACTTCATCGTATAAACCAAGATGCAATCTTTCATCGAATTGGTACTACAGTCAACCAAACTGAAAAGATTGCTGAGCAATACAGATAACATCATCTGGCGAAGAAAATCAAAAACTGAGAGAGCTGCCATATAAGTTATCAAAGTTGGCGGCATGAATTAAATAAACCAATACTCTCCTCAAACCAAACCGATTTCAAAGGCCATTTACAGCAAATATTGTTAACGAAACCATGAAACCTGGGAATGGCTAAACACAGAGAAACAAGATTTATTTCTCAAAGCAGCCCTTCACAACAAGCTTTTCAAACACCGGAAAGCAGGCACCAATATCGACCCAAATCTATTACAAAGTCCACGAAAAATTGACACAAAACTAAAAGTTCAGATAAATCGATTTAAATGCCTAAAACACAAACTAATCGTTGACAGATTAGTACAACATTTACTGTTAACATAACGAGCACTAACAACGCTCAAATATGCCATAAAACAAATATCCTTATAAGCGTCCAGAAACTCCGGTCGATGCTGGGTCATGTTAATGATAATATGACACCACACACCGGATCGCTCACTATAGAGTCAATCAAAAGTGGCTAACTCTCTCAATAACAATTCTGGCTTCTCCTCCTCGAGGACGAGGATGACTTCATCACACAATCAAGCGGAGGGGATACAAAACAAGAGAGCAACTGATGAGGGAACCCCATTTTTGGTTCAGAAACACCGTTAAGACGAATCACTCAATCAACAAACCGGTTTTGGGACCCAAATCACATGACTAGGGTCAAAGCACTATCGATTCACAGGTGTCTCGCCATGTATTCCACACAAAATAAATACAATGATCCTTTTATTCAGCATATGGTAATATTAAACAAACTTGATAGAGCCGATGTGTGGAGTTGCCCTCATTTTCCTTCATATAAAAGGAATAAAAACATAAAAGACATCCTCGTTCAGGCACAAATAGGATAAAAATAAACACGAACGGTAAGACCAACAAACCACTCAAAGTTCAGACCACAACATATCCATACTATTACTAGCATCTCTATTTGATGAACAATCGCTACTATCAAATTAACATGTGGGATAACAAAACAATTCGAGCGACAGATGAAGGAACCGCACTCTGGTTTTGAAACACCGTTACTAGTAAGAAGAATCACTCCAACACATAACCGGTTCTTTCCCGGGGACCCAGATCACATGACCTGGGTCAAAGCACTATCTATTCACTGGTGTCTCGCCATGTTTCTCCATATCATTAAACCCATTGATCGATTCAATATACATAACTATCAAAGGTACAAAATGATGTGAAAAGTTGCTCTCATTTTCTTATATATTTATAGCATTGTTATTGTAGAAATTTTGTATTCAAGTCCGGATTAGAATTCATTTCAAACAGTGGACTTCAGAACAGTTTGTTTGTAAGATCACAGTAAATACTCATGTTGAAAATAAAGTTGTTTACAGTTTGAAGTACATAATGGTTTTGTGTTTTTTTGAATGAATGGATTTGTCAGAAATTCAGGACAGGCAACTTTCCGGCAGGACCGGCAAGTTTGAAAGTTACCAGTCCTGATGTCTGGCAAATATTTTGGCCAGTTTCCAACACTGGTGTATTATTAATAAGGTACAGGATATGGCACCATAAGTTCTCCCATCATACCAAATATGAAGGGTGTAGCCCTTGAGGTTACCGAGTTATGGACAAATATGTATCTTTGAGGTCAAAGGTCATCGAGGTCACATGATATTTTGTTAAAAAAAATTGTATCCCATAGTTATCCTTATATACCAAAAATCAGACCTCTAGCTCTTTTGGCTTACCCAGAATTAGGTATGTGCATAATTAATGAGGTACAGGATGTGCTGTCATAAGGTGTCCCATCATACCAAATATGAAGGGTGTAGCACCAATGGTTACTGAGTTATGGACAAATATGTTTATATTTGAGGTCAAAGGTCATTGAGGTAATGAGACATTTTGTCAAAAAAATTGTATCCAACAGTTATTCCTATATACTAGAAATCAGATCTCCAGCTCTATTGGCTTGCCCCAAATTAGATATGTACATAATTAATAAGGTACGGGATGTGGCATTCTAAGGTCTCAAATCATACCAAATATGGAGGGTGTACATGTATATTTGGGGTCAAAGGTCATCCAGGTCACGTTATATTTTGTAAAAAAATTGTATATCATAGTTATCCCTATATACCAAAAATCAGACCTCTAGCTCTATTGGCTGCCCAGAATTAGAAATGTGCATAATAAATGAGGTAAGAAAGTCGTTGGTCATGTGAAGTTTTGTCAAGGGCATCCCTCAAATTTTAGTGTGAAATTAAGTCCGCTGCTGGTCAATGGTCAACAGACACTAGCCCTCTGGCGTTCTTACATTGGCCAGAATAATCCCAAGCCATAGCTTAGCTGCAAAGTTATAGGGAAGGTCAAAGGTCATAGAAAAATCAGAAAAATAATACTTTGAAATTCTTCTCAAAATTGACTGGGGGTATGACCTTCATATTTTGCATGAAGGAACAGCCCTATGGCCTAAAAAGTGACTGTACCAAATTTATAAATTTTTATGAAAATAAAGTCAATTTTAAAGTTTAAATTAAAATTACTTGTGATGAATTTCACCCACGTGCCAATTTGAAGTCTCTAGGTACAACGGTGTTCTTATGGCAGTTGCATTTAGAGGATGGAAGAAGAAAAACAATAATAATTAATCCCTTGACTACCTATGGTGCCGGATATATCCGGCGCCATATTGAATTACCATATACCTTGAGTGCCGGAAATATCCGGCACAGTTAAATAGGCGTATTTGCTTCATTTTGTCGCTAAAAACCCCGTAATTTCGACGTTGGCACACAGCGCGACTAAGATTGATGTATTCCGATCTGGCCTGAATGTGATTGCGCCCCGTACGTCCGAGTATGGCCAAAATCCGGAAGCAAATGTCGTGACCCATGACCTCGACCCTGAAAGGTCAGGCTGATCACAGAAGCGTCGCGCTGAGTGTTTACAGTTTTCAGAAGTTCGGACGATCGCGAAGATTTTTATGGTTTGTTTTTTTAATGAAATGAAATGCTTATTTATCAAAAACAAATGATTTATATGTAAATATGTTCTATTAACAGCAATATTTGTGAATGAATCTAGAGGTATATAGGAATACATTGGCCGTGGTAGTCAAGGGGTTAAGATAAGTATTATATAGAAATAATAACGCGAATAATAATAGGTTCAATTTCCGTGAAAATTTCACCATAAGGGTATTTTGGGTTGAAAAGACCAAATATGATATCGATTTCACTGCCCCATGTTTCCATGGTAACCATTTTAGGGGTTGAAAATTTCAGTTTTTCTAATGTCCAATGAAAGTTACTTTGATTGATATGAAAATTATCTAGCGGGGGGAGTTCGGGTCAGAGAACACAAAAACCAGACTTATTTTAATGTTTTGAGTTGCCATGGTAACTATTCTGGGATTGAAAATGTTACTTTTTCCCTAATTCCTATTAAAGAACTATTGATTGATGTAAAAATTGATAATAAGGGTTTTTCTGGTTAGCACACCAAAAAAAATCACACTCATTTTAATGTGAGATGTTTCCATAGCAACCATTCAGGAGTAAAAATTACCAGTTTTTCAAAGATTCCATCTAAAATCCAGGAATCAACAGAATGTGTTATATCAAAGGGATATTTTGGGTTAGAAAGACCAAATATCCAGTGTACAATTCCAGTAATCAACAGAAATATTATACCAAAGGCTTATTTCGGGTTAGAAAGACAAAATATGATATCCATTTTTACTGCCCTGTGTTTCCATAGTAACCTATTTGCGTTTTAAATTTCAATTTTTTCCTAAGTCCATTAAAAGTAATCCCAGTTACTATGCAAATGCTCTCCTAAGTGTATTTATAACAGCATGAACTCCATGTTCATTTTTGTTTTATGTTGCAATAGTAACCATTTCGGTAACCACAGCTTTTTTATTTAAAACTATAGAACCTCGAGAGGGTCTATATTAAAACATAATTCACTGTTTTTTATTTATTTTATGGATTTCTAAGTAACAACTTTTAACATTTGTTCTATAATAATAATAATTGTAATTTCTTTGCCTTCATTCTAGAAAAAATAATAAAGATAATGTATATTGGGGCCATTTTGGTCAAAATTATGTTTTCTGTTAATTTTAGTGTGTTAGAATTAATTTTACATAGACCAGAAATAATTTTTCAAGCATTTTTAATTGTGTTTCATGCAGTCATCCCAAATAAGTGTTATATTGTATATTACTAACTTATTATGCATTTATCGAATTAAGTTTATGCCTTCAAATTAATGTTATGTCCTGACGTCAATTCTACTAGTATCTGAACCCAATCCTCCTTATCACCCAATGTACCATTATATTTATCACAAGCAGTAACAGGAGCGCACAGTTTTTTTTTGTTTTATTTAAAACATAATTCACTGGTACTTATTTATTTTATGGATTTATAATTAACGACGTATAATAATGTTCATTTTATAATAATTTATTTTGATTTCTTTGCCTCATTCCAGGAAGAATAATGAAGACAAATTATATATTTCTGATTGTTTAACTAAAGTAAAATTATGGCCATGTAGTGGTGCATTATTTTTTGTGTGACCTGGCGTGACCCCATAAACTCTATGATTCTGATGATTAGCTAGATCTCCCCTTTCCATGGTAGCAATGACTAAATTTGAACATGATCCCTGTATACCTTTAAACATTTTTTTAAACCCAGCAGGCCAAGACAAGGAGAAATATTACAAGTTAAATGTTTCATGTTTAATATTGCCCAGGGCTCGAAATTAACTTTTTTTCCTGGTAGTCCACTTGGGCAACCATATTCTGAAGTTGGTAGCCCGGTGACACTGGCTGGTAGCCCATGCATATTTTACATCAGGGGTATCTTTTTTCGATAACCAGACAAGAAAGGGCTATTTACAAGGTTCTGCCCATGAAGTGAATTTTCTAGTCTTTTGATGTGTATACTTGCACACCTTTAATGCCCAAGGAAACAGGTGTAATGGACGACAGTGGGACTCAAAAGTTTTGTGATCTATAAAAAACCTGTTGCACTATCACAGTTGTATGCAAATTTTAAAAGTCGCCATGACAACATGACAACAATATGGCCTTTTCAGCACTGAGACATACTGTAACAGGGCTAAAAATAGACCATGGTTCTTCTGTTAGGAGGAGGCATAATTTCCGTGTCATTCCGTGTCATTTGATACATTATTATCAAAATGCAACGAGAATGCGTTTTTATTGGCCGTCGTTTCCTGTGTCTGTCATTCAAGTACGTCAGTCCAGATATGGAAACTTTGTTGCAAAGTTCCACCACACGGCCGGTCGTCTCCAGAACAAAGTCATACAATGGCAAATTTCTATGCCCAGCTTGGTTTGACTGCATTTATCTAACTCGTCCCAAAGTGACGGACACATCTTTCAACCTTTCAGCTTGGTGAAAAACGCATTTATTGATTTGCCAAAGGCCTGTGGACTCGTTTATTTTTGCACAAGTGCTACTACATGGACATAGGAAAAAGTTGTTGAGTACTCACTGTGTCAGTGAATCCGCCATGATGAGAGTTCTCAAATCAAAAAATGTTGCCAAGCTCGAATACAAATGTCTTCATCGTCATTGTTATAAAAGAGTTAGCATTCCAAAGTCTGTCACCCTGATTTTTTCAAAGTTTGGAGAAGGCCGGTATTTCCATCTGAATGATTGAACGACGTGAAATGCAAAATTCCATCGCATTTTTATCAGGCAATATGTACAGTAGAAATACTGTATACCGTCAGCTTATACTCCACAAAATGGCCACAGCAGGCGGCGTGAACTTTGTGAAAGGATTTCCTAAACGTCCTTCTTGTTACCTTAGGGACTCACTTGTGATGTCCTGAAAAGTATTCTCTGCAGTAATTCCAGTTTCTGTCAACATGCAAAGCTCAACGACAAGATTATAGCACGAGACGAGACGTAGTGTACAGACTAAACATTCACGCGCAGGTGAACTCAATTGTGCATGCTCATATTGGCAGACTACACTGGCAAACGAGTGCGCATGCGTGAAGGTATATTTGCAGCAAATACACTGGCATAGACTCTCCAAAGTCGCTGTGCCTTGTTTTGTGCGCGCCCACGACTGCCATGATGGGCCTGCATTCGAACACCTCTTTTTCAGAATTCCCACAGCTTCAATGAATTGTTCTTAGATTTCTATATAATACTTATAGCCCCTAAACTTGTAATAATAATAATAATAATAATAATAATAATAATAATAATAATAATAATAATAATAATAGTAATAGAGATTTTCTGACCCCTGGTCTTAAAACCCTAAAAAATCTCATCTACAGCCAAGAGCGCATTTGCACGCAAAATACAAAGCTGAAATGTGCAGTGGTTCTAACTTTTTTAGCAGTGGAAAGTTACGTACATCCATCCATCCATCAATCAATCCACATCTCCATACGTACATACAATACACACACATAGTTACATAGATACATACATACGTACATACATACACATGCACACACATACGTACATGCATACATTATTATTTCCTTTTCAGCATACTTTTGGTTGATATTTTTTCAGCTAGTTCTGTAATTTTTTACTTGCATTTCCACTTCCCTGCGTAATTTGCTGCTCCTGTTATTTTTAGTGAGCTCCCTGCTTTAAAAGGGTTGCAATAAAGAAAAAAATAGACACACATACACATACAATTACATGCATCACCGTCCCTCCACCCGAGACGACAAATGCTGCTGACATATACTATAAGCTCACATTGTTATACCGATTGTGAGCTAAATATTTATATTTTGATTTCAGTCAGATTTACTCACAACTTTTACTTTATAATTTTCGAAGAATATTTTTTTAAATCATAGAAATTGTGATAGTATTCATATTAGAGACTGAATGATAGCACTATATGTTGATAATGGCTAAGATTAAACATTCACACAATTACTGACAAAATTCAATTCTCTTGTCAATGAATATTTTATTGCATGTAATGAAATGGCTATGTGTTCACAAATTCTTTTACATTTCCATATCATCCCACTAATGCATTGATTTATTTGTAGCAAGTGCACAAAAAATGTGAAATTTCACTCACATTTCTGTAAATGTGTTTGGAAGCTTGGAAAAGGAAATCTGTCAACAGAATTATTGAGTCCCCTAATCCTTTTCTATGCTGTTGGGGAACAGACACACACAAAAAACATTCGCTCTGTTGTAATCAACAAAAACGCAACATTGACTTATACTTCCAATGCCTATGCACACAAGTTGTCTTTCATTTTTATCTACAGGGATGATCTTCAAAGTTGCATTTGTGATATCATCTTGTATTATACATGTCTTTAGATCATGCCTGACTTTGAACTTGTCTATCATGGCGACATATACAGGTTTCTGACAAAAACATGCTTCTGTACACAAATAATTCATTAGGACATACAAGTTTACATTTTGCATAGTACCTTACTTGGCCATAGGACACTTCCCCAGACTGTTTCATGAACTGTACAGTGTAGCTATTTCTCCTGGTTACTGGCTTGTACTCTTTGCTATGTATCACACTTCCCTTTACAACAATACGCTTAATTTTACAGACATTTTCCACATGCCCCAGTTTTCTTTCAATGCACAAACGTTCAGTGTGATATTTGTGCCTTGACTATGGCCCCAACAATCTGACAATCATTTCCAATATCACATTGGTTTTTTTTTTCCAATTCTTTGCCCACTGGTAAGTTTTTCATAAAAATTTTCTGCAGAAGAACCACTTGTTAATGATCTCTCAAAACTAGGGATTTGCTGTTGAATGCAAAGAACAGTAACTATTTGTTCTTGAATGCTCTGGGTTCCATGACAAAGATCTCTAAGTTCCCCATTACAATCGTCATAGGAAAACATGATATTGCCCAAAGGGATCCTAAACACTACCCGTTGAACAAGGTGTAGAAGCATACGTACATTGGAAGTTTGGTATAGTTTATTGTACAGACTTTCAATTTTGAATAAACAATGTTTCAAAAGACCTGATGCCCTCGTTAAGTCAGCTGATGAAACTGATGAGTAGAGTAAAACATATACGGCTTCAACTTATAAACAATAATGCTGAAAAAACTCTGTTGGTAATAATTTCCATAGTAATGGAACTGAATAATAAAGAAGAAAACTCCTAAACTCAGATGCTTTCCAATGTGAAAGTTCACCAGATAGTGCCCTGGGGGCTCTTGTTATCATGTATAGCGGCTTTATACTGGGTAGATTTTTATCAAGTATGTGTAGCTTGCTTCCTAAGTACCATGACTCCTCACTCTTTGTGGGATTTATCAGTCCACAGTGTTAGTAGCATTTTCATTATACCTAAACATACACAGTGCATGTAATCAGATCCCATGCACAGCAAGTGAGGCTACCCACAATTCCTCTTGATTTGTTCACTCAGACATTTTTTTGCTAAAGGCTTTTTCAATTTTATCAGTTTTTTATCAATTTTTAACTTACAATTTAAGTTCAGGATTATTTGTTAAAACTATGTTCCAAAATTATTGATTATGTTTAAAATTCAAGAGTAAATTGAATGAGAAGTCGATGTTTGGGGGTGCTAAAAATTGCACACTTGTCAAGATAAAAATATGAGCAACTAAGATGGTCTCATCATACCACCTGTCAGACATGCAAAATTCCTTTGTTATGAACATTAAAAAAAATCAATACACTTTCTTTTGCCAACCCAGGTGCAACTTATTCCCTTAGTTTCCTGAAAATATTGTGTATGGCTGTCAAAACTCTATGTTGACAAAATTACAAAATTGCTATCTCCTCCGCGGAAATGGGGTTGATCTTCTCATTATTCACAGTGAGAAATCAGAAAATTATGATTATCAGAACTATGTTGCCAGAATTTGAAATATGGACGAGTTGTTCTGTGTACAGAAGAAATTTGCTTCAGTTCAGTGAGTGATCTCCGTGTGTACAGATCATGGAGAATTGTCGGTAGCCTCACTTACTGTGCCATGCCATTTATGATGTCAAATTTGGGGACAAATAGAAACCAACTGATGTTTTTCACACCCATCACTGCGGATGACTTGCCAGTTTTCCTCATATTATGTGCTTGACGAGCAAAGTTGATAGTTGACTCATGCGTTCTTTCCTTGGCATGCCCAATTGCAGGATTTTCTATGTTGAATAAGTAGACCTGTGAAAGACCACGGGCACTTGTCTTAACAGTTTCACAAGGTGACAAACAATATGGGCATCTAAACATACCGTTTAATTGATTACACTCCATAAACATGCATCTGGCTGGAGCATCAAATAGAGTACTAAGTAATATGGCTCTGACGGTTAATGTCTCCTCCTTCACAGGGTCTTGCAAGAGGAAGCCTGTGGATAAAAATACCATAGGTTTTAAAGGATTACCCTGCAGTTAATATGCTTACAAAAAATGTGTGTTTCCCACATGCAGTTATCATTTTTTCATGTTACCACCAATATGTGGGTCTATCCCACAATACTGGCCTGTGATTAATCATTAAATTGGTTTCTCACCAAGCAACCAGGTGAGTCTCCCAGTATATTATTTATCACTTTTTTGAGGCATAGGAATAAAAAATTGATCTTTTTTTACGTATTTCTTTCCCAAATTTTGCATACATTCAAAGTCACAGTGCATAACTACTTTTGTTATAAAACATTTTTCCAGAATAATCCTCACAATTAGTAGTACAATGCACTGCCATTACTTTTCTTGTACACGTAACCCCTTTTCTGTAAATCACATTTTACAAACCTTTGACAGTAATACGACAAAATGCACAACAGGATGTTGTGTTCTCCACAGAGCAATCAACTATAGAGTGGGTGTTGCCAATCTCAAATTTTTAATTAACAACAGAAATACATTACCATAACAATTTCAGTAATTGTTATGCAAATTAGCCATCGTCTTCCACGATGTCCTGGGGAGAACACTGAAATGTATGGCCCAATCTAAAGAAAAATTTGCTAGCAGATATAACAATAATTATTCCTTTGGCCCTCTAAAAATTAATGTGTGTAAATAATGTGGCCGGAAAGCAAAAAAAAAAGTACCCACTTAATGAACAGCTTTTACAATTTTTTTTTTATGGCAATGTTTTTTTGTTTAAGTCTTGATTTTGAAGCAGTGTACACAATTGGATGAAAATATGGCAAACAACAACAATGAAAGTAATGTTTATCTTTGTGTAGCCTTGCATGTAATCCAAGATGTTGTACTCAAAAAACAAGCTGACATACCTTTGTCATACATTTCTTTAAATGAAACAGCAAACGGATTCAGAAACGTACATGCCACAATCTGGTTTCTTGAATCCAAACCAAATACTTGCAAATATTCAGTTCCTTCTTTGGAATCTGCACAACAAGACAACAGGATGAATTTCACCAGGATATAGCAGTTTATCTCCTTCGTCAGTGTCTTGGCTTCCGCTCGAAAGTTCAGCATTATCTGAATTATATTGGCAGGAATCCGGATAACGCTCATCGTAATCGGCAGTGTAGTCGCGAGATAGTTATCCCATTTTTGATAGCGAGGTCTGAACTTCAATCGTCAAGTGAAGTGTCTTCAGTTTCACCTGTACATTCCGTTGTTATCGTGTCCGTACTTTCGATTTCACTTTCAAAAAAAGGAAAATTGAGGGACATCATCTGACAAATCGTCGACATTGTCGGGAGGACTGGCAGTTCTACTTTGGGTTTTTTTTAATATCACATCTCGGATCGACCTGACTAATACTTGCTGTCTAAGGTTGTACTTGACTGTGGTGTTGGATGTTACAATCGGTCGTGCACGAGGTCATATCGCTTGTACTCTGATCGAAATCGTCGCTTGAGGACCAACTTTTTCTGGTTGAATGTGGTATTGGCGTCGAAGGGTCGCTCAAGTAGGTTAAGTAGTTACATCGTTTGGGCGAACGCTCACGGTTGTTGCTATCAGTATTTGTGTCTGCCATGTAGTCGAAACTTATACTGCCAACTTTCAACAAGAAACAATATGGCCGAACGTCACACAGCATGCTGGGAAATGGATTAAAAACAGTGTGCCGATTGTCAACCACAGAAAATCCTGCTATTGTGCATCGTAATGTTAGAAAAGGTAGTAAGATAGCATTGTTGACATTTAAACCGCGCTTATTTAAGAACGAGAGTATAATTAGTCTTTCTTTCAACATAGAGAGACTCTTTTGTGTTGCACCTTATAAACCAGAAATTAAAGATGAGGACGAGGAAGAAGAAGGAGTTGACTTAGAATGATAAGGCAAGATATATAAACAAATAAATGCCGACAAATATATTATAGTGGATTTTGATAACCTATCATAAGAATATTTTCCTTTTAATTTTTTGGTAAGTATATAATAAGGATTATGATGGATGAAATATTGTTGTTAAGCATCACTCACAAAGAGCATTCGACGGTACAGTTTTAGAAAAAGATTTTCCTGAAGTCAAGCGAGTTGAGGACATAGCGAGGATCGACATCGAAGGCATGGCCAAAGAAAGAAAGATGTACTCTGTTTATACAGAAATGGAAGTCAAATTGGTGGATCCGAAAGACGAACGAAGTATGCCACAAATTCGTACATTGCCTGTTAAATTAAAAGATACATACACAAAAGAGGTAGGAGGATCGGATATAAAACAACAATTAATAGAATGCTACGACCATATGCTTGAAACAATTGAAAATGTTGAGGGTTCTGGTCTCGTTCTCAAGGAGATACTTAATTTTGAATTAAAACTGGTAGAAGTTCTAACGGGGGCTGGGCTGGCGGTGCGGCAAACATCCAACTGCTCCAATGTTTAAAAAATACGCATTGTGTCAGTGATCTCATTCTACCTCGCGGTAGTGAGAATTGCTTCCAGTATGCAGCCGTGGCAAGTACAAATTTAAAATTAAAGGAATTTTGAGATAATAAAGGTGGACAGACTAGAAGGCACTTGAAGACGTATGACAAATTTGTGGCTGATCACTGTTGGGATGGAATACCATTTCCTACACCCGTAGATGAGTCCGTATTCAAGCACTTCGAGCAGCAAAATCCAGGGATTAAGTTACAAGTATTTCAGATTTATGAAAGTGGTCCTGACCACTCCGGCATAACTGTCTTGTACAGTGGAGCCTCTAATGGAATAGAAGGAGCACATATAGCCAATATTTTACTAATAGTCGGCGAGGAAGACGGCCACTATGTACCAATAACTTCATTAGAATGTCTTCGTAATTCTCAAAATAATCGTAAGAATTCGATATGAATATTTAGATTCTCCCAAGCGATTGGAAGAGGAAAGCTCCCATAGAGACACCAATTTCATAGCAAACTAACGGAAGAGGGGATTTCAGAGTCTGAATATGAACACGCATTGCAAGTATGCGATGAAGTTGGATGTCGGACCCTAAAAAATTATATGGAATTCTCTTGTGAGACGGATGTCTTCCTTCTTGCGAATATATTCAAAAATTCTGCAACACGTTTAGACACATAAAAGCTTGATCTGGCACACTATATGTCAGCGCCCGGCCTGACATGGGATGCTATGCTATTTTACACGGGTAATAAGCAGATAAATTTTATTCGGAGGGGAATTCGAGGTAGTATCAGTCAGTGTAATATTCATTACTTACAGTCAAATCATCCGGCTTATGCGACAGATGAGACTAGTGGGAACTGGGATCCGGAGAAACCACTGGCAAAAATAAAATGTATTGATGCTAACAGTCCCTATGGATGGGCAATGAACCAGCCAATGCCAGAAGGGGGACTTCATTGGAAGACGAGGGAAGAGTGGTTCACTCGAACGGCTGACTTACCTGTCGGCACAGAGGGCAGCACTGGCGCCAGATTCCCACCCTGTTTTCTAGACGTAGACCTATCCAGTCGAATTATATGAAGAACATTCTGATCTACCTCTAGCGCCGCATCACTATGAATTGCCGAGGCAGGAGACTCGACTGATCACGAGTCTCCATGACAGAGAGGGGTACATCTTACATTACAAGTTACCTGAATTCTACCTTCGGAAGGGAGAAAGTGACTGAAAAAGATCCATCAAGACCTTGCTTTCGAAGAGGCGCCGTGTCTCGCGGAATACGTTGACTCTAACACTAAAATGAATGCAAAGAGGAGAACTGATTTCAAAAAGAATACCTATAAACTGATGAATAATGCAATGTTCGGCAAGACAATAAATATGTTTGAAAGTACAGAGACTTTAAATTTGTGGTGGGTCATGGTATTACCGACAGTGATCGTAAAAAAATTCAGAAGTATAATCCAAAGATGAAACATTTAACTATCATAACTAGTGAAGAGGATGGTGATTCCTACGATAGTGCCCTATTGGAACTGAAAATGGACGAACCTCGATATGTAAAGCCAGTTTTCATTGGCGTGACAGTGCTTGAACTTTCTAAGCTGCATATGTATGAAACACATTACAATTACTTTCGAGAGCAGTTCCCTGGAATACGATTAGCCTACATAGATACTGATAGTTTTATTTACATTGTACCGCTTACTTCCCCAGACATAACTTTCAATGAAATAGTTAGGTAAGATTTGGAACAGAATGGAAAGGAACGATATATGATACTAGTGGGATGGGCGGCCCTGATTTCCCAAAGATTAATAAAAAGGTGAGAGGCTTATTTAAAGATGAATTGAATGGAGAACCTATCATTTATTTTGTTAGCATTCGTTCGAAAGTGTATGCTTTTGGACACCAACTTCGGAGACGCAAAAAAAGTAAGGGGATAAAAAATGTCTTTGTTTGTAAACGTGTAAACTTTGAAGACTATAAGAATCTGGTTCAAACTTGGAAGGAGCCTGAGCGGGCACCATTTGTGCAGTTTGTACGGAAAGCCGGTGAAATTTGTGGGAAAGGCGAAGTAAAATCATGACGGCTCCAAATGATATCAAACGTGTGCAGTTATACGATCCAGACACTGGTAAATGGTTGGCAGAAAACTAGACAGATAGGGTGGGTGGATCCTACGGAGTTCCTACGGAGTTAAATTGCATAACCATTTAAACTGTAAAGCCTCATGTAACGCTCGAGTGGGGGACTAAATCCTTCTTGTTTTTGTATTTCTAATGCCTGATGAAATATGTTTTGAATAAGGTCTGAGGCGCGGTCTTCTTCTTCTTTCTTTATAGATGCAGCTTTTTCTTTTATTTGTGTAAGCAACTGCTTATATTGAACGTAAAAATGTTTAAGGTAGGTTTTCAAACTGCGCTTAAAACTATCTACACTTCTGGCGATCTTAATTTCAAATGGCAAATCATTCCATAGTAAGGGTGCACATACTCAAAACGCTCTCCATATGTCCATATGTCTTATTAACGTTGCCATTGGGCTGGGTTAAACATAATATGTCACTCGATCGTAGTTCTCTGCCAGGTACATATAATCTAGTAAATCTCTCAGATAAATATTGCAAAGTTTCTTTCTAAAACTAAAAACTATCTACTGTTGATTGATCAATCAGAGTGCTCAATTCAGGGTGTTTTATTTACTCGTAAAGCCTTCGTCACCAAATTCCAGAAACGAATGACAGCACCGTAGTAAAGTACTGTCCAATCAAAAGTGAACATGTCATATTCTGTAGACATCTTGTATGTTTTAATATTCAAATTGGGTAACACAGCGGAAACAAGCTGCTACACAAAATCTGCTGTGCCCTAGGGCATTTATATAATGTGCCCTAGGGCATTTATAGGATGTTCCATTACATTGGAAGGCTATTTCACAAATAAAAGTTTTAATTCATATCCTAAACATGTTACATTGACATAGGGGACGGTTGACATAAACACATTGAAAACGAAAATATATCAGTTAGGGGCGATAGTTTTTAAGTCGGATAAAACCTTGTACTCTGTAAAGTACAAAGTAATATCATATAATGTTGTACATTCAGAATCTCTGTGGCTGGAAGTATCGATAGAAAACTAACATTTGTCATAGGAATACTGTACAGAAAGCCAAATACAAGTGTACCAGAATTCAGAAATAGTCTTTTAGAGGTCCTAAAAGATATCAAACATGATAGGAAACAGTGCATCCTTCTTGGCGATTTCACTATCGACCTGTCGAAAGGAGATGATATTGTAGAAGATTACTTTGACACTGTACTGAGATGTTTAAATATGAAGCAGTTGGTGTCAAACCCGACTCGAGTCACAAATGTTTCACAAACCCTTAGAGACCATATTTATAAAAACATAAATAAGTGTTCCTTTTATACAGGTACAATTGCTGGTGATATTTCAGATCACCTGCCAGTCTTTGCTATATTCAATAATTTGTTTCAATGGAAGTGTATATGGCAAAATTTTTTACATTTCAGATTGGAAGATTTCAAACATGATTTATCACAGCAATCATGGAACGATGTTTACTCATGTACAGATGTTAATGATACATATAACTGTTTTTATTCAACCTTTAACTATTACTGTAATAGACATGCACCTGTTTGCTCAGGATTTGTAAAAAATGTCATAAAACGCAAACCATGGATTACCCGTGCAATCAAAAATTCAATTCACAGAAAACACATCTTATTTGCTGATATGGTGCATTCGAATTACGAAGCTAGAACTGTGGTCTAGTATAAAAGATTCAGAAATATCTTGACAACCGTGTTAAGAAATGCCAAGCGTAATTATTTCGAGTCCTTGTCTATTGAAAATAGTAAAAATTCCACAAGAACATGGAAGATCATCAATGAATTACTTGTTAAACGTAACAGGAAACCTGGTATGTCTCAGACCAGAACATTTATCATGTTCTATAGACGATAATGAAAATACAGTTACTTATAGTACACAAACTAAAATTCTTAATGGATTAAATAAGTTTTTCACTAGCGTTGGACCGGATCTTGCCAGAAAAATACATACACCTCACTCTTCCTTTGCAGATTATCTGTCAAATCGCCTAGAAAATTCGTTCTTTTGTATCCTACAACAGAAACAGAAGTTTTTAATTTGTTGACAAGTCTTAATGTGAAGAAGGCAACCGGTTATGACGACGTACCTGCAAAACTTATTCTCAATGGAGCAGAGTATATCGCACAACCTCTTTGTTATAATTTTAATCTTTCTTTTAAATATTGTAAGATTCCTGATGCATTCAAAATAGCAAGAGTGGTTCCTATCTTTAAAAAGGGTTCAAGGACCAATCTCGGTATTGCCGCTCATAAGTAAAATTCTTGAACAAACTGTGAATAACCGATTGGCTGGCTATTTGAATAATCACGGTGTTTTCTATAAGCATCAGTATGGTTTCCGAGAAAAATATAGTGCCAAACTTTCTCTTATTAGTTTAATGAATAATTTACTTGAACAAGTCAACCAAGGGAATTCTACCATTGGGATTTTTATTGATTTCGCCAAGGCATTCGATACCATAGATCATTCTATTCTTCTCTCAAAACTTCAACATTATGGTGTTAGGGGAATTCCACTACATTGGTTTACAGACTACTTAAATAACAGGTCACAGTATGTTTTTGTTGACGGATGTATGTCTCAACATTTACTAATTACATGTGGAGTACCCCAGGGCTCTGTACTTGGCGCCACACTATTTTTGGTGTACATCAATGATCTTCCTAATTCTTCAAAATTTTTTGACTTTAGGTTTTTTGCCGACGATTCCAACCTTTTCCGCACTTTCTCACGTGAAACACGCTCTGTAAATCTTTCTTTTGTGGATGTACATTTACAAGACGTTGTTCAATGCTGCGATGCTAATAAGCTGACAGTTAATATAAGTGAAACAAAGTATGTACTTTTTCACAGCAATCGTAACTCTGTAACACTACAAGGAATTTCTCTGTAAATAATGTAATCATAGAAGATGTTCTACAAGCATCTTTTGTTGGTTGTTTTTGATAAACATTTGACATGAAAATTTCATATTAATGAGATAAATAATAGTACAAGAAAAACGTAGGAATCATATTTAGGCTAAGGAATTATGTACCACAGCAATTTCTAGTACTGCTGTACAAAGCTTTTATTGAACCAAATATTATGTATGGTCTTGAGGTATGGGAAAGTACATATCCTTCATATTTACATCAGATTTTTATCACCAAAAGATGCTGGTACGAATAACTACGTTTTCAAGATTTCGAGAATCTACTGCACCTTTATTCTTCAGACTAGGTATACTGGATGTCTATAAACTTCATAATATAGTTCTGGGAAAATTCATGTTTGATTTGCATCATAAAAATATACCACATAATTTGAGTGATTACTTTAGTTTAGCTGATCATTGCTATGACACTCGATTTAAACTAGGTCAAAACTTGCCTTTACCGAAAGTACGTACAACTGCGGGACAGTTGGCAATTTCATATATGGGTGCCAAAGTCTGGAACAGCCTACCCAATATTGTCAAACACAGTGCAACAAGAGATTTATTTATAAACTCATTAAGACAGCATCTCTTAAGTGAATACCAAGATGCGTGAATATTTATCTATTTTTTTTTTCATTTAAAATATAGAATTTTGATGAAGAATTGACATAATTAGCCCTTTAAAACAAATATTGCAATGTAAATTTCATGAAAATGGGGCCAGGCTCGATTACCTCTAAGCTATTATTCCTGGCTCCAACTTGCCTCTTTCCTCGTCATTGTATACTTTGTATACATTGTACACTTATACATATATTTGGAATTGGCAATAAAGTAAAGTAAATAATCCAAGTCAGTCACAGCCAGGCCAAGAACTTAACATACGGTGTCCAAAGTTAGAAAGTGGAGTAGTTTTAGTTCCGGATACTTTCGATCTGGTTTTTGATCTCATGATAGAGGGGCATGAAAATAACCGAGTAGTTCAAAATGTTGAGAAAAATATAATCGAGCGTATGGTCCTCAAATTTGAGGGGCAGGCACTTCTCAATTTGAGTAACTATAACTTTATTGAATGTTATCATGATCTCTACAAACATAAAAAGGAGAGAACAAACATGACGCTTTACGGAATTCAGAATGAGAATCTGAGAAAATTAAGAAGTGGTGCAGCCAATGCAGATGCCGCCGTCGCCGATGATAATTTACTTTTTCACATGTACAAAACAAAATATGCTATTCGTCTAACTCATCCCTTCATAACAGGTCATGAGGTAACCTATCCAGTGGCATTAGATAGCCATATAGAATGGGAAACTACACTTGCCCCTGCCTCCAAATTACTTGGTATATGAAACACTCAAGGATGACACCCTCACAAGAGATACAGCCGGGTATTACAACAATGGCAAAAGTTTTCTGTACGAACATTTACATTATTTTAGAACAACCCCATTTAATAAATCGGACACCATTAGAAATGAAATGTTAATGTACCACGTCGTAGCATCAGAGGTATATTAATACTCCTGAATAAAGATCAGAATCAGTCAGAACTGCATAGCAAACTTTTCAGAAAGCCATCTGTTGAATCCGTGTCTGTAACTATCGACGGTATTGCAAATAAAATATACGCTCAGAAAATGATACCAAGACATTTTTGGACAGAAACACGACGGTATTTTGCTGAAGATAAAGATTGGTGTGAAATTGATATGGATGAAGTCGATTATTTGAAGAATAAATTCTGTCTATTTATTGATCTGCGTAGTTTTAAAGATATTGAATTTCATGGAAATGGACTAAGAGTAATTAACACAAAGGATGGTGTACAACTTGAAATCAGAAAAAAGATACATCAGTGAAGGGTGTCGACGCTCACAATGATAAAATATTTGCTCATGTTTATGTTATCAGTAATGCAATGGTATCTGTTGAGAACAGTAGATTAAAGTCTATTCTATTCTAGAGGAAATGAAAGTAGGGACTCCGAAGAGACTCTGTAGGCTCTCCCAAGTTCAGAAAAAAATCGCGAAAGCTGCAGAATGACAGACCTCTGTCAAGACATCACAGGCTGCTAAGCGACAGTTATTGCGTAAGCGGCTATTGCATTATCGCGCAAGACACTGCAGACAGTCTTAGCAGACTCCATAGGGTTTCTGTTGGGAAAATGTTAATACAGAGTCTGAAGACGAGGAAAGACTCTATAGGGAGTCATAAAATTATGTATACTTACATGTAGTCAGAAGGATGACTCCGTAGGGACTCCGTAGCGCTCCGAAGGGGCTCTGTAGGAATGTACCATTCTTCCAGAATTTATATACTTACATGTAGCCAGAATAGCTAGAATGTGACTCCGTAGGGATAACGTGAAAAATGAAGACCAAAGGTCTATGACGCAATACTTATTCATGAGAATGTTGCAATACCCTTCGGAATGCGTGAGTTTCCCTACTGAGTCATACTAAGGTCACCCTTACTTGCGCAATGTGCTTAGGCGTTAGCACTGGCTATGACTCAATGCCAATGCTTGCTTGCGCAATCCATTTTGGCTACAGGCAGGGGGATTTCCCCCTCCCTGTAGCTATTTTCGAATAAAATGATGTAAAAATTCTTATTTGTAACGAAAAACACAATATACGTAATACTCATATGCACTGCTTAATACTCTATCCTATTGAGTATATTTAAATCAAACATGTAAAGAACATAGCAAACATATTTATGCATTTAATTATAGGGTGTCATTTATATTCTATGGGACAGTACGCAACAGTGCTCGTAGGATTGTTGTGAAATGTTTTAAAAAGTTGTATCCATTATAGAATAGGCAAACATATAATACGACCCACCACAGGATAATTTGTAAAATTTGGCCCTACTTAAGGGGGCGCTGCACCCAATACAGCATATTTGCTCAGAAATCACTTTTTTGCAAATATTTATTCAATTTTAATTAACTTGTTAACCGAAGATTTAACTATTTATTGGGTTCACCTTGACTCTTCTCAAGCAGTAGAAAGTTGCGTGATAGAAAAGTGTTAATTTATGCAAATGCATGCAAATCACCCGATTTCCTGGCTTCTTTTCCTCCCAAGTTCAAACTTTGCAAAGAATTTAACTCCAGTCTGGCTGGGTCAAATTGTCGGAAATTTTTACATTATGTTCTTTAAATACTATTTAACAAAACGACTATTTCGTTTGGCAATGAAGTTCTTATATTTTGAATAAGAGGCATTTTAATTTTGCTTATCATGATTTTAATCAATTTTTGAGTGTCAGTCTTTGAACCCATATTATTTTTGAATAAGGATGGGTAATGCCAAAAAAATAGTCGTTTTTTCTACATATACTCTTATTTCAAGTGAAATTTTACATTTAAAAAATATAGTATCAAGTTTTTGACTTAAATCAATTTTTTATCATGAATACCAATACTCTAAATATACACCCATTTCCTCCTTTGAGTAAACTACTGCTTCCATACTAAACTTTAGAGTCTCTGGTTTTTGAAATATATAGTATGACGGGGTTTTCTTGTCATCTTTGATGAGAAATATTGCTTTAAAAAAAACTGTTGGCAACATGCAGCTCAACCTTAATGACAGATTTTTAAAAAGCCCCTTCCCATTACTCGCGTCGCCGCGCCTCATAATTACTGAAAGCTCCTTAAAAGGAAGCCGCCCACTTTAAAGGACGACTTCATTGTGAATGTGTACGCTAGCAAAGAGTCAGGAATTGATCGCAAAGGATCGCATATAAAGATAACGTCGATCGAGGAGTTATCGAGCGCCTTAGGAGAATATCAAAAAAAATATTGAAAGAGGTCATTCAATTTAATGTAAGAAAATTCTATACCTCTATAATATTTAAATAACAACTGCATTTATATGTCATATCTTAGAGAGAGAAAATGTTACGCTTACCGAACAGCATCTCATTCGGTTGCATATCTTTACATATTTTGCAGTTGTCGCTCGTCGGTGGCGGACCTTGCATGTCTTCACCGCTTGCCTTACGGAACATCTCAAACAACGTCGAGAGTTTTCAAAGTGAAACATCGCAAGAAGATAAAGACTTATTTTGACTAGGGTGCGTGGAAGGCCGCCTGTCGATGCTTCTGCAGCGTTTTCCCTTTGCGCATCTAACAGACCTCTTAGCTCAGTACCTTGATAATAAAAATTTAGTAATTTCCTCATCAAAATGTTGATGATTTGCAAAATCACCATGCATTCAAAAAAGTGTCGACAGAGACATGTGTTAATATGCTGTATTATCATGACCTTGACGTGATGATTCAAATTGTGAAACCATACACAAGTGTGTGTCGACGAATATCTAAATGGGTAAACGTTGGTACGACTTACCTACCGATTCTTCAGTCATTCTGCTTTTCTTAATGGCGATTTCTGCAAATATTGTTCGGTCTGTGTCAGGTACAAGTCCAACCTGTATGATTGCAGGAAAGGAAATAAAGTAGTCTATTTTCCCCTGCGGCCTGTTAAATAGGAACTGAATGTTTAAGTTCGGTCAGCATGGAAACTTCTTCATTCCCCCCCCCCCCGCCTTCCTGATATAATATACAGTGCCCGTAAAAATCATCGGGTAAAACACTTCTACGTTCGTGTACGTTGTTAGATGCCACTCAAAAGGTACTACCCGACCATTATAAGAGACTGTAGTGATGCATTGTGTTTGATTTCGTAGCGAAGTGAAATGGATTGGTCCAAATAGATAAGTGGTCTTTTCAGCATTCAAAATTTCGTAACATAGAAGATGGAATGAGTGTCGCTGAAGATTTATGTTGGCAATTATCTGAATTACAACACTAGCGTTCTAACCTAAAACAAAGAAAGAGTAATGCCATACTAAATAAAATAACAAAATTACCAAGAGATATTTTCCATGAAATGGGAGAGATTGATACGCAGAAAAAATAACTCTCGGGTGAAATGTCAACATGGTCTCTATTGCTCTGTACAACCCATAAATATAAAGATTTCTTTCGACAATGTGGGCGAGTGAATACTTTGTATCATCAATGCAACTGTTGATTCTGATTGTTCTTGTTCGCACCTTTTCAATACTCATGATTTCAATGTTGACCCCTAGTGACATAGCACAACAAAATGTAGGTCAGTCAGTTGCGCAATTTAGAGCCGCGATTTGAATCAAGAACTTAAAGAGGCACTCCCGCTTGGTAAAATTTTTAAAACACATTCTTTAATGCCAACGGTCGATATTTGACATGGCGACTGCGCGCGGATCGCGAGATATCGATAAAAAACGTGTCCTCAAAAAAGTTAAAGTTTGAATTCCGGTGGCCCACCTGAATTCAGCTTCCGAACATAAAACGTTCGGCACTGGGGCCATTGTCAACTAAGCTATGGAGTACGAGTCTACGCTGACACTGCTGTACGCCACAGCAGTACCACTCGCGTCGGTGAGCGGTCATGTCCCGTGGGAGAAAGCCGAGTCCTACTGACTCGGCAAAAAAAACGAAAAACAAAGTTTAGTGATTCCACCAGAATTCGCATAGGTGACTAGCACAGATAGGTGCGGTTGATACATAGTATGCATAGTGGCATGCATGCATAGTGGCATGCGTGGTATGCGCGCATACCACACGCGGCGGCCGCTATGTATCGAACCACGCGTAACTGTGTGGCAGATGACAAAATGTAGTCATCAGAGGCAACTAATATTTTACACCTAAAAACTGATATCTATGTGGTATTGTTTAAAAATTTAATACAACTGATTGAGAATAATGAAAACGACAAAAACTAAGGAGAAGTTTTAAAAAAAAATTACCAGAGGTAAAGGCATTGATAATGATGTATATAAAGTCATCGCAGTAGGAGGTAAATTAATTGCGTCATTCGAACGTTTTTGGACTCCTTAGAATATCGTCAATCAGCACAACAACACACTTTCGGGGGATTTCGGGTCATAACCAGAAACGATCGTAAAACTTCGGGATGTGAAAATACGCTCGGGAAATGACATGTTTTTATCGATATCTCGCGATCCGCGCGGAGTCGCCACGTCAAATATCGACCGTTGGCATTGAAAAAATGTGATTTAAAAATGTTACCAAGTGGGAGTGCCTCTTTAAAACAACCAGACTGTTAGAATGCATCCGCTCTTTTACTGAGTGTGAGCGGGGGTCGATACAAATGAAATGCAAACGGCAATCTCCTCCAAACTATTTCCTATCATGTGACCCCAAATTAATCAATTATAAATTTGACTGTCACATAATTATTTATATACTTGATGTATACATTTTTACTCTATTTATTTATAATTAGGTAATTTCAAGTGCCAGTTTCTTAATTAACATCATGTAGCAAAATGTAAAACAGTCTAGAAGTTTATTTTTGTTTTAAAAAAAATCACAAGGGGTATTGCAAACGTATCGAAGTGTTTCAAGCTGTGAGATGTTCACTATTTTCTCGCCAGAGAGAGAGAGAGAGAGAGAGAGAGAGAGAGAGGAGAGAGAGAGAGAGAGAGAGAGAGGCAGGCCATTGGTAAATGCGAACATAAATGTTTTGATACCCGTTTGCCCCGTTTGCCCAAGACATCAGTGCAACTGCTGAGCAACGGGTCACATGCAGACAGATCACGGCAATACGACGTGATATCGACGACACTATGTGTAATAATCCCTTTATCATACATATAATACTTTTGTGATCACAACAGTTTTACGCAGGGAAGTTCCGAAATTAGCGGCGACCTCGAATAAGTCGACTTTGCTTGCTTCTTGATGGATTCTTAGACGGTGCGTTCCTAAGTGTGACAGCAACGGCATCTCTTGCTGATATTATTACTCTGTTGCGCCATTCCACTAATATGATGGGTTATGATAGACTTTCAGAGCAAAAAATTTAACATTAAGATAGCAACACACTTTTCTACAATTTAAGGACATTTACATTCGAGTTGGGGACGATGGTTGATTTACAACATCGCCGGAGGGTGTCAAATAGGTGTTGCTTATGTTGTGAAAAATCACCCCAGCCTTTCACTAAATGTTATAGGGTTGGTCACAAATTGGGTCAAACTCGAACTCGCCGGCTTTTTTCAGTTCATGACAATGCTGGAGTGACCTGCCAGAGTGACCATCTCTGAAGCATCTACGAATGCACATTGGATAGAATAGCCGTGTCAGTCAGCTTGTCTTTTAAGAATATATTCCTTTGACGTGCCATATATGCAAGATGTATTTTCAGAAAGGGATTTGTGAGCAAAGCACGGAAAATAGACGAAATATTAAGTGAGTTAAGTGTCTCATTTAAAATTAAATTTTCATGTCTTTGCTATACGAATAAGATATTCCAAAGGCATTTGCACAATCTGCTTATATATTTTCAAAACTGGCTAAATCCAAAGAAATATTGTGTAAATGACCTTTAATGTAGTTCAGCTTTCTTCGCCGTATCACACACCTTATACCCTGACACCGTGTCACTTAAATTTCGACGGAACACCGTGTTTCTCTGAATTCACTTACCGATCGGGAACATAGGAAATGTGCACATTCTCTGTCCTTTATTTCAGTGATGCAGTAGGATTTTATGCCTGAATAAGGGCTATACTCTAGTAATTAACTACCCTGATATTAAAACTAGTAACTCGAAAATCGCTCACAGCGGCTCTGTCATGATGCCACTGTCGGATTTTATGTCTGGATAAAGCTTATGCCGGAGGTAATGTACTAAATTTATATGATACTTGTTACAGGAAAATAGCTTTCAGGGGGCCGTCATGATACACTGTCGACGTCTCGAGTGCGACCGCAGCCTTCAGCGACGTACACGACAAAACCAGAACATGAAACAGGTTGATCGCAATACAATGTTTGTGTTGCTTGGGCAAGCTTGTAGTTTGTTTAGTTCCATAAAACGTCTTATTTGTTAAATTGTGCTTGTCCTTAAGTTCAATTTTTAATTATGAAAAATGTTGTGACTGTTCTGAAGTATACATGACGTGTTACAATGCTTTAAGTAATATTCATTCTGCCATATCAACTTTCCAACGCGTACCCCTTGTTTTAAGTAGTTCTGGTCACAGAGAAAATATTACTCATTTTCTCACATTTTAAACATTAAGGCTGATCAGTACTCTTTAATGCAGGCATAGCATGTGTGATAACTACGATTGCGATCATCATAGGAATTCAACTGATGTTCAACTGAAATTGGAGGCAAGCGTTTACTTTTCAAGAAGAGTTATCTGTATTTAACACGATTGGAACATATTTTGGATAATTGGATGGTGAAGTTATGTCTTTAAATGTAAATTCCTTGCTTTTCTTTTGACGTTACACTTATTTTATAAGTACTTGTAATATTGAGACATTCGGTCATAGGGCACATCACATTTTTAGAAATTTGAAAAATATGAAAATCCAAATAATTTTAGTGGCGTAATTACCTAATTTGAAATTGCCCCTTAATTGTGGTATAAAGACTTACCGTAAAAGAAATTTTAACGTTTAATGACCAAAATTATAAAAAGGCACTTTCAGTAGAGGTATCTGGCATGTTTCCAGACACAAATATTTTTCCCATATGCCGTATTGACCGCATTGAAGCCAAACTAATCGCATGGTTTGTTTTATTAGGCGTAATTTCAATAGTCCAAGGCTAGAAATTTGAAATTGATATAAAATTACTACTCTCATACTTTTTCTTTTGTGCATTTATAAAGAGAAAATTGCATGATTGGACCCTATTTGGGATACTTAGATCTTTATAAATAAAATCGGGAGAAAATACATGTATATCACTTCATTAACAGGATACCAGACTGTGCTTGTATATATGTTTGCTTCCTACTCAATAAACAGGCGAGTGTCAAAAGTAGATTAACCATAGATAGGGTTGGATAGCCCTAAATTGAACGCAGTTCCTTAAAGCCCCATAAGCTGTAATTTTTACCTATTTTTACCTATTTTTTGTTCAGTAAAACATGTTAAAACGTCAATAAAATATGTTTAGTTCTTCTAAAATGATGTATTTCCGTGAAAATAAATCGTAAATTACCTCCCCCGCCGATGCACAGCCGCTAAAAAATCAACAGCGCCAAGCGCCAGATGTCAACAACGTTGTATTCCAGTCCGGACCAGAATGGAATTGGCAACATAAAATCGCTCGTTGTTGGCCTACGGTACGTGTTGTGATCCCAAACTAATGTGTGATTCTGCGTTATTTGGTAGGACAATTAACATAAGTAAGTCATCATTGAAAACAAAAATAAGAGAAAATGTCAAAAGTTACAGCTTATGGAGCTTTAATCATCCTATAAATATAGAATTTTGGTAAAGAGAAATATTACGAAGGTACTGATACACTATCACCAAAACTGACATAGAAAACATTTCTCGCCGCGCAAATTCAGATTTATGATCACAATGTCCGGTGTGATCGATTTCAAAAGTAATCAAAAGTAATCTCAGACTCTCCATCACTACAGTTTGAATAATTTACTCCAAACGTATCGTCATAAGAGTGATTAAATTTTCCAAAGCATAAACAATACTTGATTTTTATCCCATTTGGAGTTCACTTGCATACGTAGCTATGAATCTATAATCTAGGATATTTCTAAATAAATAGATCAGACAAATGGTGAAAAATACTGCCCTCTAGGTAGAATAAACACATAAAGCTTTATCTGCAACCATTATCGGATGGATTGTCTGATTATCATTATAAATAGAAGTTAAGTATATTTCTGCCTCGCTTGTTAACAGCAAAATGTTCATGGAAATACTCGTAGTATGCCTAATAAAAGCAGTGAGTGGTTCCGAAACCAGATTAAAGATAAGAAAAGGCAGACTAAAAACTTTAAAAGCTCCAGATATCCGGAAAAAGTTATATACATTTTGTTTCGTAGACCTCCTTGACTGCCAAATATACATTTATCGCTGAGCAAACTCAGATTTATGATCACAATTTCCGATGAGATCAATTTCAAAAATAACCTCGGAATCTCCATCACTACCATTGGAATCATTCACTCCAAATATTATATCGCCATAGGAGAGATTAAACTTTATAAAGCATAAAAAGAACTTGATTTTCATCCCATTTAGAGTTCTGCACATATCAAGACAAATGCCACGATAAATATGTGACAATGGCGTGAATGTACAATGGATAAACGAAACGACATTGCGCGTCGGGCTGAAACTGTTTTACTTGTAATTTTGTTTTTTCTTGGAAGAATTCTGCATTTCTGTCTTTAGAGACACCACACAGCTACGTATGTAAATAGACGACTTTAGTGTGAGAGAAGCAATGCCAGCATGTAGTAAAGGACAGAGCTTACTGCCGTTTTGTATCAATTTAAAGAAATTAGGTATATTATGTATCCTGAAACGTACCTTCCTTACAATTCATGCGCTCTGTGACAGTAGAACAAATATCAGCACTATATATACAAAGACGGTTCAGAGAGCAAAACCAAGATTGATGAGTTGAAGAGAGGGGAGAGAAAGTTTGAAGATAGATGCAGGTTATATAAGAGGATATCACTCAAACTAAATCTGAAAAACTTCTTATTTCTAATGAAATATAGTGCATTCAGCTAGATGCAACGTCAAAATACAGATGGTTTTTTTAGATAAGTAAATGAGAGTAACGTCACTTCACCATAAATGCAAAACCTTACTAATAAAATTACTATAAAGTGATTTATATCCTCGAAAAAATCACTTAAAATTCGTTTCCAAATTTTCGAGATGCATGTGAGCCAACATTATAAATAATAAAAACTCTCTCTCTCTCTCTCTCCTCTCTCTCTCTCTCTCTCTCTCTCTCTCTCTCTCTCTCTCTCTCTCTCTCTGGTACACATATTATGTCCTATACACTACCAAGAGAATTTTTTGAACGTGGATTACTTTGCATAATTGTTTTAAGTTCAGTTTTGTCGAAAAGCAAACGCACAATGAGGTGTACCGATAAATCTTTTTCTATTCGGAGGATTTAAATGGAGTTGTACAATCTTACCTGAACGATATCTATTTCAGAATATTCTCTTCAATGTGTTCTACATCATGAATTTATTAACGATGTGGCTGCAGTGGTCTCTTTTAGTTATTCTTTTATATAATACTATTTTTCTACATATAGCTTATGTGTATTGGTATTGGCCAAAAGCCTTTTCCTTAAAAGGTAAGAAATGTGGGCATCGTCAAACGTCATACAAAAGCGTGTATCGCAAATGACCAAACATATTTTCCTTATATGGTAAGGAATGTGGGAATCGTAGGACTACATTCAGATGCTAATGTGACCTCATTGTTAACATTTTGTTGTCGCTGTCTCGAATGCAGTAGCCTTGGTACACGTTGTCAGCACAGTTGGAGACCTTGAACAAGTACACGAATCTTTCGTGGATGATACTTAAGTTTCAATACGTGAAATGTACCGTGTTTTTAATCGGGTTCGAACAAACAACCTACGATATTAGTCACATAGCAGAGATGTAACAGAGAAAACCGAATCCAAATCCAAATCCAAATCCAAATTATAAGAGACATATACTCTACAATATTCATTCGACACAATTTCTCAACTTTCAATCATTCAATGCGAAGGTGTAGTTTTCTAAGTCTAGAGAACAATAAACTGACCCTGTATGGTATGCGTCACCAGGGATGATTGAAAGATACACAATATACTTTTGTCACAAAATAAATAAACTAGGCCGTTAAAGAAACGGCCCTTTTCCTTTATGAATAGTATCTAGCAGAGTTTATAAATAAAAAAATCCCTCTTGCATAAATCTCATAGTTCCCTTAGACGTTGTGCAGGTAAAATAGTCGATTCTTCACCGATAAAATAGTTGACAACATAGCAACTAAATAAGAAATAGGCAATTTATCAGAGTGAGTTCATGTAGATTTAAAAATTATATAATTTTTGAATTTGTCCTTTGACAAACAGTGCTTTAGCAGTTTCATGCTGGACTTTCTGAGAAAAAAATGTCAAATAATATATATGATATATTACTCGCTACCTCATGGCAGACATTAGACTTGGTTCAAGTCTGTGATTTGTGAATGTTTGAATGGAGTGAAAGCAATGAGTTGTATTTTGCTTTCATGTGAAACGCGCGCGTGAGTAGACGCGATGAGTAGGGTGAACGCCATGAGTGGAGTGAACGCTATACAGCGGAGTTTCACCCGGAATCACAGACTTGGCTTTCTTGCACGATCTGCGTTGCTATAAATTATTCATGAGATGACGTTTTTCTGAACTCATATATTATTCATAAGATGACATCACTAAATTTTACACATTGGGAGGAGTTACCAATTGACCCAAACGAGACGTACATAAAACTCACATGGCGTTGTTGACAAAATGTCGAGTGCGATCACTCCAACAAAAGTCAGCACGACCTCTGATGTATCACCGAAAACGCGTGAGAATATCTGTGTTGTTTGTGGGGCCCATCACAGTCCCTTGGTGGGCTATTCAGCTTTGGGACCATTCGCCCCATAGACGAGTGTACAGAAGCGAGAACCAACCCTTGCTTCTGTACACTCGTCTATGGGGCGAATAGTCCCAAAGCTGAACAGCCCACCAAGCGACTATGGGCCCATGTTGCAAAATGCGAAAATCGTCGCCGGTTATTCAAGGACGGAAAAAGACACCGTCCTTACAGTTCTAGCCTGTTCTCTTACGTGCCCAAAGCGATGGAAATCAAAACAATGTGAGGCGACCTCGTATGTCAGTGATTTTCCGCCGCCGGTTGGTGCGCAGACGAACACATCTTTTCCCTCAATGTAACTCTCAACAAGCTTTCTTTGGTAATCTCGCATGATTAGCGATGGTCGACCGATCAGTAGTAAAACGCGATTGATGTACGAACTTGATGCCATTATTCGCCCAGATATATAACGTACTCGATGTCTAGCTTTGCACGGAGATGACAACAAACTTTTTAATACATGCAGAGGTTTATTAGCATGCGTTCTTCTTAATGGCCAGAATAACGGCGGGGGCTCTCAATCATTTTATATTTGCTCTACGTCACTGTGTACACAGTCCGTCTCACCGCCTGTACTTTGCAAGAAGTCCAAGTCGGTGAATCCGGCAGAAACTAACTCACTACTGCGCAGACTCAAACGTGACGCATTCAATCGCTGGGAAAACCTGGCGGATAGGTTTGTACGAAATAGGAGAGACACAAGAGAAACTATTATAAAAGATTTTTTAAATTCACCGACTTGAACCAAGTCTAGGCAGACATCTCAAAATTTAAAACGTTCATTATTTAGGATGTATTTTGAATCGAAACACTTCTTCTCCAGCAGTTTGATTTTTGCATCGGTACGCTCTTTCAATTGGAAGGTACAGTAAACACGATAGGAACTAATATGGGATAATTGGACTTTTATATTTTTCAAATCCTCAAAAGTGTTAGGTGCCCTATAGCTGAATATTGCAATAGTGCAAATTACTCAAAAAAACAAGTGTTTAATGTAAAAAGAAAAGCAGATGAGGTTTTATTTGTGGATTAAAATCGGCATTACGTCACCACTCAATTATCTCAAATTAGTTCCAGTCGTGTCAGTAAGTATATTCTTTCTAAATTGCATATCTTTACCTCAGTGTTTCGCAATAACAAAACTCTAAAGTCATTTTCATGTGTGAGTTTATACAGCAAATCATAAACATCATTTGTATTTCAAGGGCGGCAGATTGGACGTCTTTGTTAAACGCATGGTCTTGTCTTAATACAGAATGTTGCTTTGTTTCTTGGTTATTCATAAGCGCATTTATAGAACACAATCATGGAGACATTTGCTTCTTAATAAAATCGATATTTGTTTAAAAACAGTGCACTGGGAGGTTCATGTTATCTTTGTATGAATTCCCGTGAACGATGATGACGGAAAAGCTTCGGGTTCGGCACATTAATTAAACTCTTTGACAGAGCCGGCATATCGTATAGGAGGTGCAACTTTGCGATCTCTTTCAATGTTAGGGACTTGTTGGTGTGTTTAAAACGCACTTGATCTCTATCGACTGACATCAACGCGAACATATAATTACGACCACTCTTCTTTCAATACACAGCTTGATCTCATTTAATGACTAAACTGAATTAATCGACTATTGCACGTCGACAGTAACAAGACAGTTGGCCTTTCACTGCTACAATTTTATTAGCGTTGAACTGTCAAGTATCAACAAACGAAGACATGTACCAAATGGTTAAGTCTTCTATCTTCGTGATCCTTCAATAGTGATCATTTATTTTCTTCACGCACGAAGCCACTCGCATAGTCTAAATTCTCGATGAGTGCTTGTCATTTCGCGCTCTCCATGTCTTTGTAAAAAGTTCCATTCTCTCATAAATACCATATGATTTAGGCAAAACTATGGTTGGAAATAGCGAAAGACCAGCGTGGCGTCTTAATGACACCACTGCAACAATTTTGGTGTCGACGTGTGCTGTGTTAGGTGACATCTAGCAAAAGGGATTATATAGCACAATACGGATTTGCGATGTTGGGATGTGCGCAAAGGCCACCAATTTCAATAGAAATATACATTGACCCCTCTGACACCAAAATTTGACATCTTTCACGTTCTTGACTTTCAATGGTAAGACTATACTGCATATTTAGGTTTTCGCTTTTTGGAGTTATTAAATAACAATTTTGCCATTTTCAAAACATATCTTGTGTAGTCCTAAAATTTTATTCTATTTTATTCATGGTGACATAATGTCAAAAATTGAAACGCTTTCAACAAGCGATGACACCATTAATTTTGAACCATGTTGCTACATTTCTGAAATCTAGAAGTACATGCCAACTGTAAAATGTAGTGTCCTAATTTTGATTGAAATAATGACCTTGACACAGGATAAATAACTTCATTGTTAATTTCAGCTGCAGTCGGTCCTTAATCACCGGTACGTGAGATAGCTCTCTTAGCCTAGACCATGTACATGAAGAAACAACGGACATATTTCACAATATAACTCTGTAACAGAAATGAAAATTCACAGTAAGCAACTGTCAATGAACAGTGATGGCAGTTTGTTGAATAGAATTCAGCAAATTTTTGAGCATTACAAACACGAGGAAAAAGAAAGCAATCTCATACTATACATATTTTTGGGACTATTGATATTGCTTTTCCGACTTGCTGATAATCAAAGAATTTTACTTCAGTCTTCCCTAACGATATTATGTCCAAAAGTTTTCAAGTCGATGTTATATTCGTCCATGGTTACTTGATACTAATAGTTGCTTTATAGACAATTCATACACAAGTGTGAACGCCCACGATATTTTAGGGAATTGGTCATGAAGGTAATATGATTCTTTACGTATGTGATTAAGCAGAGCTTTTGTAAGTGAAACTTCTATCCATAGATCTGGGATACCCGAGGTCGAAGATGGGTTTACATGCATAAGCTAACGTGTGATGAGCCAAATGATGTGCTGTCTTCAAGATCTTGAACTAAATTGTGGATGAATAACGAAAAACCTGTTTTTGTACGATAACAATCGTTGATACCTTGCGACGTCTTGGTGTGCCGCTTTTGTATTGTGGGCATAGCACTGTCCTTTGAACAGGAGCAGGCCATTTAAGCCATTAACTCGTCATTTGCAAATGACTGACAGGTATCAAGACAGCAATGAAAGGTAACTAGTTTGTGACTGTTGCAGTCACAGTTTTTTGAGCTTGAATAAAAGTAGCAAGTTTGTCAAGTTTCTTCTCTTCGTGTGTGTATATTAACGACAGCGTTGCTTCGATTGTGTCCTTCATAAGTAATCTTTGCTCAACGTCCGCGGCCGCCAGAACAAATTACTGCGAAATGTTGGCAAAGTATTAATCGCATAAATAAATTCACTACAAAAAGTATTTCACAGTAATCCCGTAGTCTTTAATCAACATGTAATACTTTTTGATTTCACTTTTTCCGCAGGGACGCCAACTGAATCAAAACATGCGATTTGTCCTACCTTCAATCTGGTCAATATTGTATTTGAGACAAACATTCTTGTCAGAGACCATGCCCTATATCTCAATTGAATTAAAAATGGGAATATTTTATTATCATTTTCTCACTAAACGTTAAAATTTCTGGTAATGTTCCTTATATCACACCCGCTGATATTAAGGATGTACGATCGGGAAAAGTAAAAGTAATGTCAATTTTTTCAAATGGGGATTTTTTGAATAGCTACATATGTGAATAGTCCAAAACTGGGAAAAAACATGGGGTCACCGCGCTTGTTTTTTTACAAAATGACATAAAAATTCACGGTTTTTCACAAAATCACTAAAAATCAATAAAACAGGTCATCATTTTCATATTAATATCATGATTGCATTTTCAACGTTTACACTGTAAAAGAATAAAAAAATTATTAACCTAAGCTACTTTGAAGATTTTACTTACATTAAAATTGAGTTAAAAAGTCGTCATATTTATTTTTAACCAAAATTGCAACAAATATGCCCCAAATTTTAGGAATGGGAGATGGTAATTTATTAATTATTGATAGTTTCTACTAATGTCAATTTTCTCAAACTTTGCCAAATAATAGCTCTTTTTGTGAATTTTTCAAAACCACATTTTTTTAGTAGGTCACCGAGCTCGATTTTTCACAATTTTGCAAAATCTTACTAGGATTTACAGGTTCTGGCGATAAACCATGCTCTCCCGGGTTCGTCGCGCGAGGGTGCTCTTCAAATGCAGCTGACCTGCATTGGCTACCTGCAGTGGCCTTGTCCAGGCATGGTCATGATTCAAGCCTACCTACAAACTTAAATGGGAGGAAATTACCGAACGAAGCAAAGACTTTTAGGTTCTTCTACTTTTTAGAGTCTATATATTAATACAGCATACAAAAAATCGCGTAATATTTATTGCCGTGACGCTTATCGGTGGGGATTAGGTTGACTTCGCTGCAGGCTAAGTAGGCTAAGTTGTCACACACTACGTGGAGCCAGGAGCCGAGGCCGTGAACTTGGCGTTTCTCCAATACACGATGACAATCGTAAAGGCAAGCCCGCAACTGACACAAGTGTCAAGATTTTCGGCTAGTTCACTCAAATCGACAATGCAACGGCCATTCTTCCATTCTCCGGTAGGTCTACTAGCGACACTATCATTGGAATTATAACCACGACCTGCTCTTGTATAGCGAATCAGACGTCACACTTCTGACTTACGCTGTACAGGCTACGGTCATGTTGCATTTTTTTATCTCTTTGCTGAATTCTCGTACCTTCCAGCGTGTTTTGAGGGCACGCTGAACATTTTCTCGACGCGATTTTACTTTCCTGCAGACGACATTTTGTACAACGCAAAAACGTTCGGAACGTCACTATGCGCGCGTGATTACTGTGGATACAATTTTGCGTGGAAATCGGCACAGTACGCTTATATTTTTCCGATCGTACATCCTTAAGAGGCAATTTTAAATTATGTAATTACCAGAAGTTTCTTATACACAAAGTTCGAATTATATATACCCTTGACATTACAATAGACAAATATTTAGCTAATTGTTTAAATTTACCAAAACGTCTTTATACTAATAAGTGTAATCTTCTCCCGAAAAAAATGTTCTTCCACATGGGAAGACCACTGACAAATGTAAGTTTTAGTTCGAGGTCCGGGACATCAGCTTCATGGCCCCATTTTATCAGCATTTGTCGCTCACAATTTTAGACATTTTAAAAACTTTTAGAACACACTTCTTGTCGAAAGATTGAACACGCAAACGTTGTCAACATAACTTTGACATAATTAACGCTGTTTTTTCTTTTTATGCCAAGATCAACCAAGGCGTAAGTATTTCTCTTCTTCTTTTGGAGGTACATCAAAATCAAATAAGTAATTAGCTTCTTTGACTGATTTGTATCAATCAAACAAGTCTACGTTTGTCAGATCATCCTATTTTTAAGCTTAAAATCTATAATCTACATGACGTGTAAAGACGATCCGCTCTTCTAATGATGACTTGCAAAGTGATGAAGAAAATCAAACTTTAAAAAAGCTATTTATCTTACCCGGGTTTCCAACTGAAAAGGCAGGTCGGTTCTTAGGATTACAATCTCTTTCACGGGAACGCTTTCTGTCAAGATGTACTGTTCCTCAGAGTAATAACCAAGTATACTTCTTTTTAGTGCATGTAAGATCTATAAAGGAAAATGTACAATGCACCCACGCAGGTTTGTAAAGCATAGAAACCGCCTACGTAAAAGAAACGACCATCATGAAAAGGGGATGGCTTTAAGATTTGGGACATCGCTAAATTCAGGGGCAAAATCACTTAATAAACCTGATACCAACTATTGGTGCAATTTTTGTCTTAGCAGCACTTCTTGACTTGCCTTAAAACTGAAATCAGTAAACATGCATTTTTTCGACTCGGAAGGGACGCAACTTTTCTGAAGGACGACTGTGTTGCAGCCCAGAGGCACAACGTCATCTACAAGGCAATTTCGTATGATCACCTATGAAATGCGTCGCTCAGCGACATGAATTGGGCTTTCTGAAAGACCTACGGCTTCAAATCATTCCCCTACCTTTATATTTTTTACAGTCCATTGTTATACTCGTCCAGGGTTTACTTGATAATAACAATTGCTTTGTAGACAAAGTTCTATGCAAGCGTGAACGCCCATGATATTGTAGTGTGTTGGTCATCTAGGTATATGATCGCTGTGTATCTTCTGTTACATCTCCTCAAAATTGCCCTAACCGAAATCAATTGACGTCGACGTTGCTGGATCCTCGATGCATTCTTAAACTGTTGGTTGTTAAGGACTGATGGCAACCGTTTCACTTATAGATATATTGCGCAGTTTGGCTTTTCAATACATAGAAGGGGTTTTGTGAGACTGTAAATATTAAGATAGCATCACATACTTTTACGACTTTTTCGACTCGAACGGGACGCAACCCTTCTGAAGGACGGCTGTGTTGCAGCCCAGAGGCACTACGTCACGATTTACTGTTGTGTGCAAGTCTAAGGGGATAACAGGATGCCTCTAAACCTTCAGAACTTTATGATACACACTAGGTACTTTGTTTCAAAATGTTGTTAACTTGTCCGAAAAATTGCAGGCAGGCGGTATGTTCTCAAAGAGAAGTATAATAAACACTATAAACAAACTCCAGACACACGCCTGTGCATGCTGTTACTGTCTATCTAATTGCCCCGTGTAATTAATATGCTCTTATCATGAACACGATTGGAAATATTTTGGGTTTATAGGATTTTGAAAAGTTTGTCAAAATTATTGAAAATAAGGCACCAGACCATAATTTGTTGCTACAGACTAAGGTAAATTTCTTAATTTTGTTCAATCTACTTGGCAACAAAGTTAAGTTAACTGCTTTTTACTAAATCTAGTCAAATTTGCTTTTTTTGTAAATGTAAATACAGTGAAATAAACAAACAATTTGCAACTGTAATTATCATATATTCTGCAGAATGTTTTGAATCTTACAAATTCTGATCCTTTACCTGTTTTTGATATATAACGGTTGTCAAATTGCGATTTTTCGAACAGTTATAACAACTACTTTGTTTGACTGCTGCTAGTACATTGTAACCTCTCCTATTTTGCTAAACTGTCATTTTCATTGTGTGGTCGATGTTCAGAAAACTAAGGTATTTCATACTTTTGATGTTAGTACCTCAAAGAGGCAAAGTAAAATAGTTAAATTGTATTTTTTTATTCTATCTACTTCAAAATACAAGGTGTTCAAGTAGTGGTGAAATATTTGTATTAAAAAGATATTCTGAAATTGAAAAGTTGAAAATGTCTAAAAATTGTTCATGACAACACTACCTTATATTTTCAAGGCCACCTTGAACATGACCCTCTATTTTTCAAGGCCACCTTGGAAATGACCCTCTATTTTTCAGGGCCACCTTTGACATGACCCTCTATTTTCTCAAATTACCAAAACTTGGGGAATGGACAAAAAAATTATGACAATTTCAAAGAAAACAATAGGATCTGTCATTTTGAAATGGTGCAAATCTATTTATTGTGCAAATTTATCAAAGGTGTCGGGTACCCTATAGCTGAAAGTTACAATAATATAATAATAATAATAATAATAATAATAATAATAAGCTTTATTTCAGGATATCATACCAAAAAAGTACACAATCCCATAGACTTTTAAAAAAACACAACACACAGAAAGAGGTGTTAGACGGTAGTAAAAAAGAGCTAAAACTATTAAAAATACATCAGTTGCCTATACGTCAGATATATTTTAGAATGCAATAGAGCATCCGACTTGAGGACGGTTAAAATAATAGCATTATGATGGTCTTTAAGACGCTCATAGAAATTGTACATCGATTTACGTCTGAGAGCTTCAAATGTCGGTATACTATTGAAAACAAACATAGCACTGGCACTGCAGTCACGAGCATAGCCCATAATAATTCGGAGAGCGTTATTGTAAGCTACCCGAAGTGAATTCAGTTTTTTCTTGGTGTAAGAAGACCAGAGACTCGACAATACATATTGGTACAGAAACTTCGGAACAAAAACAGTTTAACATGATCTGAACAGTAAGAAAATTTACGAATCAAGGTATTTGCGCGGATATAAAGGCTCCTAGTTTGCCGCATAATTGCTTGGTCATCAAGGAAATCATCAGTCATGTCATAACCCAAATACACATGGTGTTGCACAACTTGTAGTTGGCTGGTTCCGATTTTTACCAAAGGAAGCTTCTCTAATTTGACTGAACTCTTACGCGGTATAAAATACATACACTTGGATTTCATTTTATGATAGATAATGTCATGCTGGATACCATATTTCTCACAGATTGCGACTAACTCACGTAAACCTTTGATAGATGGGCATAGAAGTGACAGGTCATCAGCGTACATGAGGTGGTTTATCATTTGTCCCCTTATATTACAACCCTTTTTTGAAGATTTAAGACGAGTGCTCAGCTCATCCATGTAGACATTAAATAACAAAGGCGAAAGGATACTTCCTTGACGGACACCGTTCTTTACATTGAACAAAGAGGATTTCACAGTACCCCATAGGACGAAAAATTTCTGTGTCCGGTACCAAACAAGCAAGATACGTATCACATACCACGGAACACCTCTGTCAATAAGCTTCTTAAAAAGGGTCCAGTGGTTCACGCGGTCAAAGGCTTTCGTTGCGTCAAGGAAGCAGACAAATATCGGACTGTTGTACGTCTTATAGTAGTTGATAACTTCTTTCAGAATGTAAATACAGAGATCAGTGAGTGCCCCTGTTTGAACCCAAATTGAAAGTCTTCTGTATACAGATAACGTTTACAACGATTAAGAATGATAATTTCCACAATTTGGAGGAAGAAGTTGAGATTGCTATAGGTCTATAATTATCTTTACTGGTTAGATCACCGTTTTATCCTTGACTAAGGGAACAATAATTGTTTTCATAAAGTCATATTACAGATTACCCTTAAAAACATGTGAATTGCAAAAATAGAAGAGTAGATGAGCTTAAATTTACTGAATAAACCAATATTACTACAATATCCTATTATCCCAAAATATTCCAATCGTGTTCATGACGAAATTACCCTAAAAGTCGTTAAATAACACACTGAGTGAACGTACTGAGAAAATTTACTCTCTTGAAAACTTTAAAGTGGCAAAAATGCGATTGTTTTGCCTTTATGGGTGACCTGAATATATTACTTGTAAAACATTTTTGCAAAGCAACTGCTCATTAAAGTTTGGTAATTTATTGCGACAAAGTCTGTTACTTTCGTTCATTCTGAGAACATTGTAACAAGTTTATCACTCCAGATGATGAGAGATCACACACACATTAGTGTTTATCTGAGCCAGAATTGAATGTTTAATAATATGAGGTTACCCCATGATATCAGCGCTTGGTTGGGACGTATTGCCACGAGTGAGGGTGCGAGCCGCATCACACGAGTCGAATACGAGTGTGATGCGGCGGCACCCTCACGAGTGGCAATACGTCCCACCAAGCGCTGATATCGTGGGATAACCGATTTATCATATGCCCATGACCGTATATTTATGTAAAAGGTAATTAAAATAAAGAAATTTTATTAGTTTTTGTCAGTCTTTCGAAGGGACTATGTTTTTATATTCTGCCGCTGGTCTGAGCGCATTGATACATGTTTGTTTACAACAGCTGATCAAGTCGTCGATCGCATCGTGTCGAGTGTATACAGTCTAAACAGGATTATTTCAGCGCAATTTACCGCAGTTCATAAAAGGAATGGAGCCAATTTACTTATTCTGGTCACTATCCCGGTGTTCTGGTGGATAATTATTACACGGACAATATTGTAAGTTTGAATTCACTTTAATAACTCTTGCTGAAACATGGCTGACATGAACAGGAACGACGAAGTAGCGCGAAATACAACAAATTGTAAACATCAAATTTATCACATATATTTTCTACAACAACCTGTCCTGTAACTCTCTTTAGATCTGAAATAAAGGAACGTTAAATTCATATGTACTAGTAATATGTTTCGTTTTATATCGGTAAATTTTGATTGAAGTGAACAGAGTGAAAAAGATGGATTTGATCGTTAAATGCAAGATGAACATCATAACATCAAATTCAATCATGACCAAAATCATTCCAAACAAATCATCAGAAATTGTCAATCTTGAATGTTGCTGAACACATAGCATGTATAAGTTCTACTCCTGGGAATTGTCCGAGCTAGACGTGTCATAAATGACTGCCCTACGACGTTTTCTTGGTGGAGACTTTGGCTGACAATTACCAGTCGATACGTTGATCGTGAAAGAGCCGCCGTAGATGACCGCGCCACTGAAAATGCCAGCTGTTGCCGCAGCCTGCGTTTGGAAAGTATTTTCCGCTGACGATGTTGTTACGACGTGAGGCGGGGTGGTGAGACGAGGGCCTGGTGTGTAGTGTGATAGTTGAGAGGTATTTGAGTTGCAGAGCACATTCGACATTTCTTGTTGTTGTTCAAGCGATGGTATTGCGTAATTGTTGACACTCTGAACGTTGCTGTGACAGGAGAGCTGCTGGACTAGCGTTGGTGGAACATCAGAGTGAAGGAGGTTAGTGATTGCCGTTTTCCTCATACTGTGGTTTGTTTTCTTGCCAGCAATGCCTGCTTTACTGGTAATTGTTCTGACAACACTGGCAAGTCTATTCTAGGCCATTGGAAGTTTTTTGTACAAGATGTTGTTTACGGGAACGTAGTTGATGAGCAGGTAAAATTGACTTTCTGGTGTGCTCATTTTGGTTGGTCGGTGACTGGCGAACTGATGGTACGTTTTGATCGGACCCAAATCTTTGTTGTCAGGAGTCGCAAATATCTTTGGATTGAAATATATTGTTGGACCACCTGCCTGACCCCATCGTGTTTTAGTTTCTCTCTCATTAAATTCAAGATATTCCAGCCCTCCTGCAGTTGTTTTGAGCACAATATCTCCCCACTTCAACTGTCTGTTTTCTTGTCCGCCGCGAAACCCAAGCATCTTCGTGTTGTTTGTCCACACGGCATTGAACAGAGACTCGGGGGTTGATCTTCCGATGATACCTTGCTCAGTAAATATTTTTATTTCTTCGTCGTTCAGCCGTTCGGCAGCATTTGGTTTATTTCCTTTTCCCTGCTTTTTCAGAGAAACATGTTTGGCTGCAAGACATTACGCAATTTTTCAAATTCCTTGTCACGGATGATCGAATGTCCGTATCCACTGTCTTGCAGAAAGCGGTCGATACCTCGCTGGTAGTTAGTCAGAGTGTCGGGTTCATATTCACTCTTATCTTTTTGCCTTGCTCCGAGAAAGTAGGATGCCAAGTACTCATCAAGTTCGACTGGCGGAATATCAGAGATTGGGCGGTTTTCAGTGGGTCGCATTGCTTTCAACCATTGCTCGAACTGCTTCACCGCTGTGTTGGTATTTCGAACGGTATTTTGTTTCTTTTGTTGTTCAATGAACTCGGCTTGGTCAAGGGCAGAATAATCAACATACCGTTGCTGGTCAGGTTGCTGCAGTGGTAGACTTGGCTCCGGAGGGAAATTCTGAAATATTTCTTCGTCAGATAGCAGTTGAGAGAGGAGGAACAGCTCTTGCAGATTTTCGTCGGCAGACATGATGGAAAGCAGCATTGCGTTGCCAGGGAAACTTTTTGCGGGATAGTTTTCGACACAATTTGTTATTTTCTAGAAAGTTGGATAGAAAAATAAATATTTTCCATTCAGATCAACATTTGCAACGAATCTTTTTTAATGGTAACTATAATTTTAAACAGTTTATTAGCTAAAGATCTCTTTTTTGGGAGGAAAATGTTCCAACGTCGGCGATCGTCTGCAGTGTACCGGACGCAGATAGTGCTGACGCGAGAAGTCCCGCCTGTGCGCCGCAGACGTTACTGCCCGCTGACCGACCGTCCAGCAGCTCTGAACAAACTATTGATCGCTCGTGTATGAATGCCCACATGCTTGTAGCAGCGATAAAATTGCACATCAGCACATGTGATTAATTGTGTAACCCCACATTTCCCTCTGCTTCAAAGCCCTCCCACTTTTCGGGCTCGCACAGAACATCGTAGGCAAAGCTTTGTTGTCATACAGAGGTCGCAATTTTGGAAAAAAAAAGTCCCCGGAAATAAACAACAATTGATGACGTATAACGTGCCGTATCAGACTGATGTTTTACGTTCCACGTCACGACGCGTCAGAGGAGACACCGATACGGTCATGGGTATATGATAAATATTTAAATTTCCCACCCATACAAGAGTATAGGTGTGACAAAAACATCAAATAAGTCGCACTGGATGACAACAGGGAGATTAAGACGCTGGGCTTTGGCTTTTAGACTATACATGGCACGCCTGGCTTGATTTACCTGTTTATCAATTGCTTTTTTAAATTTACCATTGTTATTAAGGAGTGTTCCTAGATATGTGTCGTCATCACAGACTTCAATAGGGTCTTTGCCAAAAGTAAACTTGTGGTGTTTTTTAATTTTACCCTTCGAAAAAATGACAACCTTAGTTTACTTGTGTTAACCGTAAGGTGCCAGTTATTACAATAGGTATATACAGCATTGAGCGCATTTTGCAACTCCTCAGCAGATTCTGCAAGTACAATAGTGTCATCAGCATAAAATAACACATAAAGACGCAGAAATACTTCGACATCGTCGTCACTGAGTACAGAGTAAAAATCTTTTGAAAGCTGATCTAATCCTCTGTAACTTCTGCTGACAGAGTATTCAAAGTCATCGAGATAAATAGCAAATAACAGTGGCGACAGATTTTCACCTTGTCTAACACCAATATTACAAGTAAATAATTCTGAAAGACTCATTTTTCACACATGATTTGGCATTATCATACATATTATAAATAACATTAAATACTTTACCATTTATATCATGACTTATAAGCTTTTTCCATAGGGAAGTTCTATCAGTAAGGTCAAACGTTTTTTTTATGGTCGATACAAGCACAGAAAATTCGTTTGTGTCGAGATAAATAAAAGTCAGTAATGTTATGAAGGACAAAGATGTGATCCATTGCGCTGTAATCCTCCCGAAAACCAGCTTGTTCTTCGCCTAGCATGCCAGTGCTTTCAACATACTAACTTAAACGAGCATTTATAACAGAGGTAAACAATTTCCCAAGACAGCTCAGCAGAGTTATACCTTGGTAGTTGTCGGGGTCATCAATTGACCCTTTGTTTTTATACAAGGGTTTTATGATACAAACACACCAATCATTAGGAACAAAACCGGTATCCAAAACCACATTAAACACATCAACTATAATCTCACGTACGTTATCAGGGCTGTTTTGATAAATTAATTGATAATGTTGTCCAAGCCACAACTCTTATCATTCTTCAACTTTCGTACTTGTTCCATTAGTTCTTCAACTGTAATGGAGTATTGATAGAATAATTTAGGGACTTAGGGTCATAAGCTTTTTTACGGGGGCATCCATAAGATTGCTGGTTGTACACAATGTTATGTACAGCACAGTAAAAATACATCACTAAAATGATCAACATTGTATATATATTATATGTATATATATGTATATATATATATATATATATATATATATATATATATATATATATATATATATATATATATAATATATATATATATATATATATTGCGTTTTGTCAATTACACTCCTGTTGGGCCTCTTGAAATGAAAGTTCTCGTCCTTGCTAGCGATGTCGTAGACCAGAGCCCGGTCATAGGCTGTTGGCATATACAAGCGTACAGGTAAGTGTTTATAGCTCCATGGCTCGAGCGAGCCCCATTCAACTGATTCAAGAAAATCATAATCAAATGTGATCTCAATCCAGCGTGTAATTACTGTTCAATAATCAGCAGATATTTAACTTAGATTAATTGACCTTTTATTGCGTGTTAGATTTGGAAAGGTGGTATGCTTGTGACAAATCAGCCGCCATATCAGCGGTAATGTCGCACACATAGTAATCAACCCGTAATCTCATGCGACATTCTCGGATATGTTTTAAACAAGGAGGGACCCCCTCAGGAGCATGCGCAGCGCAACGACCACTGTGCTTTAAGTTTTAGGGAATTACTTGTGCGCTTGAAATGCACATGCTCTCTAACGACCAATATCGACGCGAACATTTTAAATGACTTTCGATGCATAGCTTGATCTAACGAGTATACTTAATTCATTGACTAATGGAAGTCACCATTAGTGAGACAGTTGGCTCTTCACTGTAACGATTTTATTAGCTTCGAATTACCAGCTTTCAACAAATGAAGACATTTGCCAAATTATTAAGGCTTCTTTCTTTGCAATCCTGAAACAAGAATTATCTTCCTTGACGCACAAAGCCACTCCCATTGTCTAAATTTTCGATGAGTGGTTATCATTTCATGTTCTCCAAATCATAATAAAGACTTGCACTGTCCAATAAAAATACGAACTGACTTTGAACGAAACTATGGTTGTAAAATAGCGAAAAACCTCTGCATAGGGAATGCGTGCACCTTAATTTAGTATGTGTCGATGTATGCTGTGTTTTCGACATATAGTCTCAAAGAAAACACAAACCGCAATATTGATTTGCTGTGTTAGAATGTGCGCAAAGACCACCAATTAAAGAGAAAATATACACCATCCACTTTAACACGAAGATGTGACATCTTTCATAATTTAGGTTTTTTTAACGGCCAGGCTGCACTGCATGATTGGGGGAGTTTTTAATAGCAATTAATTCTGTTATTTTTTAGATAAATCTGATTGAAGTGTTACAATTTGATTCAGGTTAACATTATGTCATGGAGTGATATGTTTTCAACAAGCGACAACATCATAAGTAATTTTTCATGTCGATTTAGCAGGGTTCCTTATATTTCCCAAACCCCAACACACATTTTGTTGTGGAATACCCATGTACGTTTTTTAGAAAAAAGGCCTTTTTGTGCACTTTGCCAAAATCTAAGATGGCCCCGGTCATACGAGCTAATGGGATATTTTAACGCTTATTTTCACATTGTTAATAACATTATGACTTAACTTAAATTTGATTTCAGGCTCATTTTAACCTATCAATCTGTCCGACTTACGCCTATTTTAGTGTCTTAATAAACCCCGAAACTTCACAGTAAATGCTAGAGCAGTACCTTTACACAATCAAGAACATAACATTTTTATTAAATTATTTATGCCTGGGAAAGATTTCCTATTCCTCGCAAAATAGAAATCCACTTGTCGTAGCACAGATATCAGTAAATAGGCAATAGATAATAGGCAGTAGGCATTAGGCTCAGCGACTTGAATTGGGCTTTATAAAAGACCTACAGCTTCAGGCCATTCGCCTATTTTTGAACTCTTTACAAACCACTGCTATACTCGTCAAGGTTTACTTGAAAATACAATTGCTTTGTAGACAAAGTTCTATGCAACCCGTGAACGCCCACAATATTTTATTGTGCTGGTCATCTAGGGTGTGAAATGAGGATTTGTATACTAAAAATAACCTTTGCCCTTCGCCAAACGTAATGATACGCTCAAAAAATAGGTCCAAATGAACTCATTGTGTTTTGTTGGGTTTTTTTCAGTGTGCAAGACAATATCGAGTGACCATCTCTGAAGAATCTACGAATGCAATGTCGATATAGTGCCGGTGCAGGTCAGCTTGTCTCGAATACTATATTTTCTTTGAAGCCTTTGTGCATATTGTATTATCTTCCAAAATATTTAAGATTCAATTTGGGCAAATATGGTGAATATAATTTAAAATGTATTGTGCATTCTTTGCTGTACGAATAAGATAATCCTAATTGTGGATATCACGATCATTTAATATTTAAATGATCAGATCATCCCACTGTAATGCTGTGAGTTCGAACGAGGTTGAAAACACCTAACATTACATCTTAATTCAACTGGAAATTGAAAGAGTTGTACTCTCTTCTAGAGAGGACTTGCGAAGTTTTGAAGACCATCAAACTCGAAACAGAACCTACCCGTGTGTTACAATGAGGAAACAAGGTCAGTTCTCGAGGAATACAAACTCACTGGAACATTCTCTGCCTAGATGTACAGTTTCTCGGTGTAGTGACCAAGAAAAAGAATCTTTAGAGTTTGTAAGGTGTTACAGGAGAAACGTGTAAGATGCTCCCACGCAGCTTTGAAAGGCATAGAGACACCAGGCTTTAAAGAAACGAAAATTATGGAAAGGGGAATGACTCGAAGATAGGGACATCAATAAATTTAGGAGAAAAAATATTATGTTCATACAATGGATACCAACAATAGCCATGATTTTATCTTAATGCGACTTATCTACTTGTCTCAATAACGAAATCAGTAAACATGTTTTGTTTCGAAGACGATGGGATGCGACCATTTGCAGGGGGATGTTACAGTCTAGTATATACAGTTTTGTTCCTTAGCCACCTTAGTGCACCCGTCGATGGAATGTGTTGTAAGGTAGCACGTAGACTTGGTTCAAGTCGGTGAATTAAAAAAAATAAAATCATTTATAATAGTTTCTCTTGTGTCTCTCCTCTTTCGTACAAACCTATCCGGAATTTGGCAGCTCACGCCAGGTTTTCCCAACTATTGAATGCGTCGAGTTTGAGTCTGCGCAGTAGTGAGTCAGTTTCTGCCGGATTCACCGACTTGGACTTTTTGCAAGTACAGGCGGTGAGACGGACTGTGTACACAGTGACGGTAGAGCAAATATAAAATGATTGAGAGCCCCCGCCGTTATTCTGGCCATTAAGAAGAACGCATGCTCTGCATGCATTCAAAAGTTTGTTGTCATCTCAGTGCAAAGCTAGACATCGAGTACGTTTTATATCTGGGCGAATAATGGCATCAAGTTCGTACATCAACTGCGTTTTACAACTGATCGGTCGACCATCGCTAATCATGCGAGATTACCAAAGAAAGCTTGTTGAGAGTTACATTGAGGGAAAAATGAGTTCCTCTGCGCACCAACCGGCAGCGGAAAATGACATACGAAGTCGCCCCACATTGTTTGATTTCCATCGCTTTGGGCACGTAAGAGAACAGGCTACAACTGTAAGGACGGTGTCTTTTTCCATCCTTGAATAACCGGCGACGATTTTCGCATTTTGCAACATGGGCCCCACAAACAACACAGATATTTTCATGCGTTTTCGGTGATACAGCAGAGGTCTTGCTGACTTTTGTGGGAGTGATCGCACTCGACATTTTGTCAACAACGCCATGTGAGTTTTATGCACGTCTCGTTTGGGTCAATTGGTAACTCCTCCATATGTGTAAAATTTAGTGATGTCATCTTATGAATAATATATGAGTAAAGAAAACGTCATCTCATGAATAATTTATAGCAACGCAGATAGTGCACGAAAGCCAAGTCTGTGATTCCGGGTGAAACTCCGCTGCATAGCGTTCACTCCACTCATCGCGTTCACCCTACTCATCGCGTCCACTCACGCGCCCGTTTCACAAGAAAGCAGAATACAAATCATTGCGTTCACTCCACTCAAACATTCACAAATCACAGACTTGAACCAAGTCTAGGTAGCACGTTAAATTGGGCTTACTTGAAAGACTCACTGCTTCAAACAGTTCGCCCACGCTTTACTTTTACAAGCCATGTCCATACTCATCAAGGATTACTTGATACAGCAATTGCTCAATAGACAAAATTCTATACAAAAATACAATTAACAAAATCTCGCTCACACAGTTTTGAAAACTTAACTAGGTCGCACACGGGTGATATATGACTGTACGATGTAACCACGCTCCTATTTTGATTTTCAGACTTGTTTATGACAGCCTGCCAACGTTGATTCGAGAGACGTCACGATTCCTCCCCCCGACCATTCGGTTCAATGCCACCAAAAAGGTTTTAGTTTCTGATAACCATTTGCTCACGAAATCAGTGCAACAGCTACTGCTAAATTCTCCTTCTAAGCACTGCCCGGTTTTTTTACAGCATGCTTTGCCGTGTCATATACTGTTATCTCACCACCAACTATTCTGTCGATACTTGTGCCTCTGCTAACATTCTCACCTCATATGGCGACCAGGGTTGTTTCCATTTTAATGCAAAAAGTAACTGAGACTGAATCATGACTTCCATGACGCAATACTTCCGTAAGCACGACCTCTAGAAAAGAATAGTTCCGTACGTTTCACCCTTAGGCCGACGTCTCTGTCATCGGAATATTCCCTGTCCGCTGTAGTTTGTAATCACCATCTTTTCATGGTTTATGACAGTCTCCGTGTGTTTGAATTACGTTATGTCAGGCAGAAAACCGCTAAAATCGCTTGCAATGAAAAACTGCTATAGTATTGCTCCTGGCCTTCAGACAGCGCCTGTATTTTCTTGCTTCATTCTATTTCAACAGGCGAGAGTCAAAAGTAGACTTAGAGTTGATAGTTATGGGACAGTCCTAACATAAAAGCAGTTTCGAAAATATCCCGAAGGTAGTATTTTGGTTCCCAATGAGGAGAAACATTTTCAAAGGATGCCGATATACGATCACCGAAACGAAGGTGAAATTAGATATGGCTAAATCTTTCAACTTTACCAGTTACAAAACAAAAGAGTGTCATTCCGATTGCGGCATAATTCATGTATTTGACAAATAATTGCAACATATCTATTTAGATGGAATGACATTTAAATGCATTAAAATATCAGGGAAACTAATCTTTACGTATACAGTGTTTGTGTCAGGCACATTCGTTTTGAAAAACTATTACACTAGATCTGTTTCTATCTAACAACACACGTTTCAGGGTAGTCTAGGAAAATATGTTGGATTCAGTTAGTGTAAAAGTGATTGCATTTGTAACCATACCTCGTGTTCCCCACGCTATCACAGGGTTCATCCCTATAGTTAAACACGATTTTGGCCCTTTATTCAATACTTGTTATCAAGGCAAATTAAAAACTCAGATTTCGTTGTGTAGTAAGTTAACGTGCCATAAGATCGTGCAATCACCACTCCTATTTCAACTTTCAACCATTCATTGTGAAGGCGTATCGTTTCTTAGTCAACAGAACAATGAGGCGACTCTCTAGGGTATGTAAGGCCTTGTAGAGACGATATAAAGATACACAATGCACTTTTTTTATACGTCAACAAACTTTGACATAAAAGGAACGACCATTTCACATGGAGGTCAGTGTACTTGTGGATGAAAAAGATCCCTCTTAATCTATTTCACGGGAACACTTTCTGTTAAGATGTAATGTTCCTCAGAGTAGTGACCAAGTATACTTCTCTTTAGGCATGTGAGATCTTATAATAGGAAAATGTACAATGCTCCCACGTAGTTTGTACGGCATAGAAACCGACTGAATAAAAGAAATAAAACAAAAAAAAAACGAATAAAAGAAACGACATCATGAAAAGGGGGGTGACTTTAAGATTGGAGACATCACTAAATTCACGAGAAAAATCACTTAATAAACCTGATACCAACTATTGGTGCAATTTTCGTCTTAGCAGAACTTCTCGACTTGCCTTAAAACTGAAATCAGTACACATGCATTTTTTCGACTTGGACGGGACGTAACCCTTCTGAAGGACGGCTGTGTTGCAGCCCAGAGGCACAACGTCATCTACAAGGCAATTTCATATGATCACCTATGAAATGCGTCGCTCAGCGAAATGAATTGGGCTTTTTGAAACAGCTACGGCTTCAAATCATTCCCCTGCTTTATATTCTTTACAGACCATTGTTATACTCGTCTAGGGTTTACTTGATAATAACAATTGCTTTGTTAACATTTTCTATGCAATTATGAACGCCCACGATATTTACTGTGTTGGTAATCTAGGTATATAATGTTTATGGAACTTTTATTACATCTACACAAAACGTGCCCAGCCGAAATCAATTGACGTCGACGTTGCTGGATCCTCGATGCATTCTTAAACTGTTGGTTGTTAAGGACTGATGGCAACCGTTTCACGTTTTGATATATTGCGCAGTTTGGCTTTTCAATTGCATAGAAGGGGTTTAGTGAGACTGTAAATATTAAGAAAGCAACACATACTTTTACGACTTTTTCGACTCGAACGGGACGCAACCCTTCTGAAGGACGGCTGTGTTGCAGCCCAGAGGCACTACGTCACGATTCACTGTTGTGTGCAAGTCTAAGGGGATAACAGGATACCTCTAAACCTTCAGAATCTATGATACACATAAGTTACTTAGTTTCAAAATGTTGTTAACTTGTCCGAAAAATTGCAGATCGGCGGTATGTTCTCGAAGAGAAGTATAATCAACACTATGAACAAACTCCAGACTCACTCCTGTGAATGCTGTGATTGTCTATCTAATTGCCCCGTGTAATTAATATGCTATTACCATGGCGGATATTACCCTAAAAGTCGTTAAATAACACACTGAGTGAACGTACTGAGAAAATTTACTCTCTTGAAAACTTTAAAGTGGCAAAAATGCGATTGTTTTGCCTTTATGGTGACCTGAATATTTACTTGTAAAACATTTTTTGCAAAGCAACTGCTCATTAAAGTTTGGTAATTTATTGCGACAAAGTCTGTTACTTTCGTTCATTCTGCATACAAGTTTATCACTCCAGATGATAGGAGATCACACACACATTTATGTTTATCTGAGCCATAATTGAATGTTCAAATAAATGTTTAAATTTCACACCCATACAAGAGTATAGGTGTGACAAAAACATCAAATAACTCGCACTGGATGTCAACAGGGAGATTAAGAGTCTGGGCCTTGGCTTTCAGACTATAAATGGCACGCCTGGCCTGATTGACCTGTTTATCAATTGCCTTTGTAAATTTACCATTGTAATTAAGGAGTGTGCCTAGATATGTGTAGTCATCACAGACTTCAATATGGTCTTTGCCAAAAGTAAACTTGTACTTTTTAACTTTTCCCTTCGAAAAAATGACAACCTTAGTTTTACTTGTGTTAACCGTAAGGTGCCAGTTATTACAATAGGTATATACAGCATTGAACGCATTTTGCAACTCCTCAGGAGATTCTGCAGGTACAATAGTGTCATCAGCATACAATAACACATAAAGACGCAGAAATACTTCGACATCGTCGTCACTAAGTGCAGAGCAAAAATCTTTTGAAAGCTGATCTAATCCCCTATAACTTCTGCTGACAGATTATTTAAAGTCATTGAGATAAATAGCAAATAACAGTGGCGACAGATTTTCACCTTGTCTAACACCAATATTACAAATAAATAATTCTGAAAGACAGTTCACATTTTGCACATGATTTGGCATATGCATTATCATACATCTTATAAATAACATTCAAGACTTTACCATTTATATCATGACTTATAAGCTTTTTCCAAAGGGAAGTTCTATAAATAAGGTGAAATGTTTTTTATAGTCGATAAAAGCGCAGAAAATTCGTTTGTGTCGAGATAAATATAAGTCAATAATGCTATGAAGGACAAAGTAGTGATCCATTGTGCTGTAGCCCTCCCGAAAACCAGCTTGTTCTTCGCCTAGCATGCCAGTGCTTCAACATACTAACTTAAACGAGCATTTATAACAGAGGTAAACAATTTCCCAAGACAGCTCAGCAGAGTCATACCTCGGTAGTTGTCGGGGTCATCAATTGACCCTTTGTTTTTATACAAGGGTTTTATGATACCAACACACCAATCATTAGGAACAAAATCGATATCCAAACCACATTAAACAAATCAACTATAATCTCACGTACGTTATCAGGGCTGTTTTGATAAATTAATTGATAATGTTGTCCAAGCCACAACTCTTATTATTCTTCAACTTTCGTAATTGTTTCATTAGTTCTTGAACTGTAATGGAGTTTTAATGAAAGTATTTATAGAATGATTTAGGGAACTAGGGTCATAAGCTTTTTAACGGGGGCATCCATAGGATTGCTCTTCACGCTGGTTGTACACAATGTTATGTACAGCACAGTAAAAATACATCACTAAAATGATGAACATTGTGTATATATATATATATATATATATATATATATATATATATATATATATATATATATATATATATATATATATATATATATATATATATATACATATATATATATGCAGACCAGCAACAAGCACAATGCCTAACACAAACATTACTCTCGAGACCATGATCGGCAAGCCAGAGCAGGACACGGGAGATGTAGTTGCTTCGATAAGGGAGAAGGTCACCGCGTTGACGTACACGGATACAAGAGAATCTGGTCCCACAACCAGCTGCATAACGAGCCGGCCCCGCGACGACTTGGCCCGGTTCTCGTGACACCGACGTTTATGCAGACCACGGAACAGATGCTTCTTGCTACAGCGGGCATTGCTCTGCGAGCTGTAGATTTCTGTAGCTTGCGTTTTGTCAATGTACTCCTGTTGGGCCTCTTGAAATGAATGTTCTCGTCCTTGCTAGCGATGTCGTAGACCAGAGCCGGGTCATAGCCTGTTGGCATATACAAGCGTACGGGTAAGTGTTAATAGCTCCATGGCTCGAGCCAAGTTAAATGGACCTATAAACTGATTCAAGAAGTCATGATGAAATGTGATCTCAATCCGGCGTGTAATTACTGTTCAATATTCAGCAGATTAATTGACCTTTTATTGCGTGTTAGATTTGATAAGTTGGTATGCTTGTGACAAATCAGCCGTCATATCAGCGGCAATATCGCAAACATAATAATCAACCCATAATCTCATGCGGCATTCTCGGATATGTTTTCAACAAGGAGGGACCCCCTTGGGAGCATGCGCAGCGTGACGACCACTGTGCTTTAAGTTTTAGGGAATTACTTGTGTGCTTGAAATGCACATGCTCTTTAACGACCATTATATTACCATGCCCTGCCTGTCGCATTTTGATTGGTCGAGCTGAACCACGTGACTGACCACAAATACACAGTAATGGTCTGTTTACATGCCCGTGAATATGAATAATAAGATTAACAACTCAAAGTATCGTAACTTTACAGCTGAAACGTAAATCAAAATCAATCACAAAATGAAGTGGAGCACATGCAGGTCAGTTGAGATACTTTTTTCTGAAAACATCTCCGGATTTGCCAATTTTTTACAACGCGCGTGACAGTATTGTTCAGTTTCCGGGGCCCAGTTGTCGTTCGCTCCTGAAATTTTCGGAAATTTTGATGGTTTTCTTGGGTTCGCTGATAATATAATGGAAATAACAGACTCCGCTCTGACCATTAACGTCTATTTGTGGGCGCGGGCTCGAGGAAAGCCAAATTAACGGGCTCGGCAAGCCTCGCCGTTCATTTTTGGCTTTCCTCTCGCCCTTGCCCACAAATAAACATTAATGGTCAGCGCGACGCCCGTTATTTCTATAATATCGACGCGAACATTTAAATGACTTTCGGTGCATAGCTTGATCTAACGAGTATTCTTAATTCATTGACTAATGGAAGTCACCATTAGTGAGACAGTTGGCTCTTCACTGTAACGATTTTATTAGCATCGAATTACCAGCTTTCAACTAATGAATACATTTTCGAAATTATTAAGGCTTCTTTCTTTGCAATCCTGAAACAAAAATTCTCTTCCTTGACCACAAAGCCACTCCCATTGTCTAAATTTTCGATGAGTGGTTATCATTTCATGTTCTCCAAATCATAATAAAGACTTGCACTGTCCAATAAAAATACGTACTGACTTTAACGAAACTATGGTTGTAAAATAGCGAAAAACTTCTGCACAGGCAATACGTGTACATTAATATAGTATGTGTCGATGTATGCTGTGTTTTTCGACATACAGTCAAAGAAAACACAAACCGCAATATTGATTTGCTGTGTTAGAATGTGCGCAAAGACCACCAATTTAAGAGAAAATTCACCATCCCCTCTGACACAAAGATGGGACATCTTTCATAATATAGGTTTTTTAACGGCCAGGCTGCGCTGCATGATTGGAGGAGTTGTTCAATAGCAATTATTATGTATTTTTAGATAAATCTGATTGAAGTGTTACAATTTGATTCAGGTTGACATTATGTCATGGAGTGATATGTTTTCAACAAGCGACAACATTATAAGTAATTATTCATGTCTATTCAGAGGATTCCTTATATTTCCCTTACCCCGACACAAATTCTGTCGTGGAATACCCATGTACGTTTTGAGAAAAGGCCTTTTTGTGCACTTTGCCAAAATCTAAGATGGCCCCGGTCATAGGAACTAATGGGATATTTCAACGCTTATTTTCACTTGTGAATAACATCATGACTTAACTTAAATTTGATTTCAGGCTCATTTTAACCTATCAATCTGTCCGACTTACGTCTATTTTAGTGTCTTAATAAACCCCGAAACTTCACAGTAAATGCTAGAGCAGTACCTTTACACAATCAAGTACACAACATTTTTATTAAATTATTTATGCCTGGGAACGATTTCCTATTCCTCAAAAATAGAACTCCACTTGTCGTAGCACAGATATCAGTAAATAAGCAATAGATAATAGGAAATAGGCATTAGGCTCAGCGACTTGAATTGGGCTTTATAAAAGACCTACAGCTTCAGGCCATTCGCCTATTTTGAACTCTTTACAAACCACTGCTATACTCGTCAAGGTTTACTTGAAAATACAATTGCTTTGTAGACAAAGTTCTATGCAACCCGTGAACGCCCACAATATTTTATTGTGCTGGTCATCTAGGGTGTGAAATGAGGATTTGTATACTAAAAATAACCTTTGCCCTTCGCCAAACGTAATGATACGCTCAAAAAATAGGTCCAAATGAACTCATTGTGTTTTGTTGGGTTTTTTTCAGTGTGCAAGACAATATCGAGTGACCATCTCTGAAGAATCTACGAATGCAATCTCGATATAGTGCCCGTGCAAGTCAGCTAGTCTCCAAGACTATATTTTCTTTGAAGTCCTATGTGCATATTGTATTATCTTCCAAAATATTTAAGAATCAATTTGGGCAAATATGGGGAATATAATTTAAAATGTATTGTGCATTCTTTGCTGTACGAATAAGATAATCCTAATTGTGGATATCACGATCATTTAATATTTAAATGATCAGATCATCACACTGTAATGCTGTGAGTTCGAACGAGATTAAAAACACCTTACATTACATCTTAATTCAACAGGAAGTTGATAGAGTTGTACTCTCTTCTAGAGAGGACTTGCGAAGTTTTGAAGACCATCAAACTCGAAACAGAACCTTCCCGGGTTTTACAATGAGGAAACAAGGTCAGTTCTCGAGGAATACAAACTCACTGGAACATTCTCTGCCTAGATGTACAGTTTCTCGGTGTAGTGACCAAGAAAAAGAATCTTTAGAGTTTGTAAGGTGTTACAGGAGAAACGTGTAAGATGCTCCCACGCAGCTTTGAAAGGCATAGAGACACCAGGCTTTAAAGAAACGAAAATTATGGAAAGGGGAATGACTCGAAGATAGGGACATCAATAAATTTAGGAGAAAAAATATTATGTTCATACAATGGATACCAACAATAGCCATGATTTTATCTTAATGCGACTTATCTACTTGTCTCAATAACGAAATCAGTAAACATGTTTTGTTTCGAAGACGATGGGATGCGACCATTTGCAGGGGGATGTTACAGTCTAGTATATACAGTTTTGTTCCTTAGCCACCTTAGTGCACCCGTCGATGGAATGTGTTGTACAGGTAGCACGTTAAATTGGGCTTATTTGAAAGACTCACTGCTTCAAACAGTTCGCCCACGCTTTACTTTTACAAGCCATGGCCATACTCATCAAGGATTACTTGATACAGCAATTGCTCAATAGACAAAATTCTATACAAAAATACAATTAACAAAATCTCGCTCACACAGTTTTGAAAACTTAACTAGGTCGCACACGGGTGATATATGACTGTAGAATGTAACCGCGCTCCTATTTTGATTTTCAGACTTGTTTATGACAGCCTGCCAACGTTGATTCAAGAGACGTCACGATTCCCCCCCCCCCGACCATTCGGTTCAATGCCACCAAAAAGGTTTTAGTTTCTGATAACCATTTGCTCACGAAATCAGTGCAACAGCTACTGCTAAATTCTCCTTCTAAGCACTGCCCGGTTATTTACAGCATGCTTTGCCGTGTCATATACTGTTATCTCACCACCAACTATTCTGTCGATACTTGTGCCTCTGCCAACATTCCCACCACATAGGCGACCACAGTTGTTTCCATTTTAATGCAAAAAGTAACTGAGACTGAATCATGACTTCCATGACGCAATACTTCCGTAAGCACGACCTCTAGAAAAGAATAGTTCCGTACGTTTCACCCTTAGGCCGACGTCTCTGTCATCGGAATATTCCCCTGTCCGCTGGTAGTTTGTAATCACCATCTTTTCATGGTTTATGACAGTCTCCGTGTGTTTGAATTACGTTATGTCCGGTAGAAAACCGCTAAAATCGCTTGCAATGAAAAACTGCTATAGTATTGCGCCTAGCCTTCAGACAGCGCCTGTGTTTACTTTGCTTCATTCTATTTCAACAGGCGAGAGTCAAAAGTAGACTTAGAGTTGATAGTTATGGGACAGTCCTAACATAAAAGCAGTTTCGAAAATATCCCGAAGGTAGTATTTTGGTTCCCGTTGAGGACAAACATTTTCAAAGGATGCCGATATACTATCACCGAAACGAAGGTGAAATTAGATATGGCTAAATCTTTCAACTTTACCAGTTACAAAACAAAAGAGTGTCATTCCGATTGCGGCATAATTCATGTAATTTGACAAATAATTGTAACATATCTATTTAGATGGAATGACATTTAAATGCATTAAAATATCAGGGAAACTCATCTTTACGTATACAGTGTTTGTGTCAGGCACATTCGTTTTGAAAAACTATTACACTAGATCTGTTTCTATCTAACAACACACGTTTCAGGGTAGTCTAGGAAAATATGTTGGATTCAGTTAGTGTAAAAGTGATTGCATTTGTAACCATACCTCGTGTTCCCCACGCTATCACAGGGGCCATCCCTATAGTTAAACACGATTTTGGCCCTTTATTCAATACTTGTTATCAAGGCAAATTAAAAACTCAGATTTCGTTGTGTAGTAAGTTAACGTGCCATTAGATCGTGCAATCACAACTCATATTTCATCTTTCAACCATTCATTGTGAAGGCGTATCGTTTCGTAGTCTACAGAACAATGAACCTACTCTCTAGGGTATGTAAGGCCTTATAGAGACGATATAAAGATACACAATGCACTTTTGTCATACGTCAACAAACTTTGAACGACCATTTGACATGGAGGTCAGTGTATTTGTGGATGAAAAAGATCCCACTTGCCGCTTTGTAAATCGAATGATTCTGTCGACTTAAATCAGAATTTGTAGCTTACAAGTTTTACAGGCAAGTGAATATCATTTGTCACCTGCAACAAAAGACAGAGTAACTATTGCGTAAGATCTATAATTCAGCAGATAACAATTCTTTACATTACTTATTCCGTTTTTTTAAATCTCAACGATCAGTTTCTGAGCTCTCAAATTACCTGAATCTTCTGCGAGCTAAGCACGGTGGTTTCTGACAATTGGTCACAACTTGGCTCGAGGTATCAAGATGGGGATTTGTTCAAGTGGATCAGATGAATATGAAAGAATTAAAATCAGATGAATATGAAAGCATTAAAAGATTGTTTAACTTTGTAAAAAAACTTAGTGTATTTTTAACAAGTAAACTTAACTGGAGTATGCACATTAACCATGTTGTTTCAAAGGCTTTTAAAATGCTTGGATTTATCAAGCGTTCTTGTAAATATTTTAATAGCATCAAAGTTTTAAAAACATTGTATGTCTCCTACGTCAGAAGCCACGTTGAATACTGCTCACCCATCTGGTCCCCTCATCAATTATATTTAATAAAGAAATTAGAAAGAGTCGAAATAAATTTTATCAAGTATCTTTAATTTGTTTCCGTTCATTGATGGCTTCCTCAAGGGCTCTGTATAGTAACCTATGTTATGAATTTCGCCTTGACACATTGGAGAACAGGCGAACATTTTTAGACACTATTTTTCTTTATAAAATCCTTCACTCAGTTTATAGTGTACCAGATGTTCTTGCACAGATTCATTTTAACGTTCCTGCTTTTACAGTGCGTCGTGCTGTTCTTTTTAGACCAGTGTCAGCACGTACGAATATCTTGAAACACTCATTTTTTATCACGAGCTCAGACATACTTTAATTCTATCTGTAACAAGCAAAATTTGGATATTTGTAATAACTTCAGTAATTTTCGTCGTGCATTATGTAAGATCGTTTTTTCTGAATAATTACTTTTATCTGGATGTATTTCTGTGTATCTTTCGCTTTATTGCTGTTTTTAGGTTTTTTCTTATGTGAATTCTCCTGGTTGTTTGTTTTCGTTGTAACTGTTTTTTTTTGTTTTGTTTGGGTGTTTTTTGGTTTTTTTTGTTTGTTTTTTTCTTTCTTTATTTAACAGTTATTGAAGTAGGTATCAATACAACATGTAAAAGGTCTTAAGTATGAAAAGTCAACTACTGGTTGGACGTTTATTCCAAATTTTTATTTACAAAAAACTATATTGACTACATTTGTTTTTATAGCAATTTTACAGAACCTAAAGATTGTCCTGAAACCACTGCTGTCCCTTCCTTTTACAGGAAAATGATTTTATTTATGCACGAGTGCCTTGAAAGACAGGTGAAAGCACCAAGTACGGCAGAGTCCTTACTTAAGGAAGTGCTATGGTCCAATCAATTTATTCGTTTTAAAAACAAAACTTCGTTGTAACTGTTACATATTTTTCCTGTTTGTATTATATTTTTATTTCAAACGAACCTGTTATTGGGGCAACCTGTTGGTTCGAGATAAATAAATAAATAATTAATTAAATAAATAATGATTTTTTATGTGTTTTTGTCGACTGTCGAAATGATCACGTCTGTTTACTGCCTGGTGCCATTTCGAACGCTGTCATAGGTGACCCCCCCCCCGTCGCTTACCCTATGCAGTTCTGAGGTTTTCTGGTTCCCAAGGAAAACAAGGTAGTTTAAAATTTGCACATTTGGATTGATTTTAACTATAAGATATATCACAAAATTGTATATTTATCATTATTTCGTAGTTTGACTAAGAATTACCCACGCCTAACGACGTTAACAAATAAACTGGACATTATAGAAGTCTATTGTGTGGCCCACTGGCGTGGTCTAATGCGTACTAAATGTTATCTGCTAAGTCACGCTCTCATTTGGACCGTACCATTACTGAAATATCACCACTGTAAAGAAGGGTAGGTAAGCCCTATTTGGAGGGAATTGGTTTAAAAAAGGACAAGATTTATTGAAAAGGGGATACGACTCATATTTGTTGTCGGTGTTTTTAATGAAAGCCGATACAATTTTCTCATTAAAGATTTTATCATGAAAATTGATCACGTTAGACTCAATATTATATAATATCTGGATGATAGAGTGTACATGATTAATGCCTAAAGCTCGAATTTAGAAATTTTATAGGCGAAAGCTGATGATGTCATGCGCAGCTACACTGACTTAGGCCAGAGAGTGAAGGGGCATTTGCATGGAATTATACGTTGATTTTGTTTCAAACCTCGCATGGATGTAACAGAAATGGTACCTCCATCATCTGACAGTGTTAATTGGGCTGGAAAAAATGGTCATGTTCCTTATCAGTTTAAATGGCTCTACGGTTATACGTTGCTGATTTTTACAAGTCGAAAGTTACTACTTGAAAGTCATACCAAAGTATTTTTTCATGAGACTCTGGCAATATATTCCGTTGTTCGCTATAATACGACGGACACTGTCTTTCTATTCCTCTCGATCACCACAATTTCAATTTTTGAACTGAGCATTGCCGAAAATTATTCTCTAAAATTTTGATATATGACCGAGGATCATAGAATATTATGTGATTTTTGAAAAACATATTTTAGCTGCTCAATATCATAACTTATGAGTGCGTTTTTACGTGCAGCAGTAACGAAGAAAATACCAATGCTTGTTTAAGTCCCCGGACGAAGTCCAGCGAACTTATGGTTCGGGCTCCGTCCATCTATGCATTGCCTGACTGTCCACTCAGATATCTCCGATATGCCTGAGCAGATTCCTTTCAAATTTTGTATAAAGATAATACATTATTGCATACATATACACGTCTATTGCACGCATAATTAGCGTTGATTTGCACAATTTCTGATTTTTGAAAAAAGCTCTGATTCTCAAGAGACAGCACCAAATTTGATGAACCGTTGTACGCATGTTGGTAACACAGAGCTCTAATAGCACACAAAGATATTTGTCAGTATTGCGTCAATTAATTGCCAATTTGAATACATCATGAATTCTCATAAATCCAGTAATACTTCAAAATATACTGACTTAAATTTAATTAAACTTCTTACGGATGTTAATATACTTTAGCTTTACCTTCGTGCAAAGAAATTTAGTATGATCATGTCAATCAATAGCTTATTTGCATATATGATTTTTTATAATTATGTGCAATGTCAAGATATACCGACTTAAATTTAATTAATCGTGGTCAGGATATTGATATACCTGAGCTGTAACAGTGTGCAAAGACATTAAGCAAGAACATGTCATTCAATTGCTAATTTGCATATTTCGTTACTTTTTCATGATTCCGACAACATTTCAAGAAAGACTGACTCAAATTTGATGAAACTTGGTACAGATATTCATATAACAAAGCTTTAACTGTGTGCAAAAAACATGTAGGAGGATCATAATAATTTTATTGTTAATTGCATATTTGATGAATTTCTATAATTATAGATATATCTCTTGACATACTGCAGCACATTGCATAAAATAGCTTAGAATGAAATAGTCAAGAAAAATATTCAGCTATATCTTATAATAGCAATTAATAATATTCATATGTAATAAACTTTCCTAATTTGCGCGCTATGTCCAGGAATACTGCACCAAATTTGATGAAACATGGTACAGATGTTAATCTTTTTGTACTCTAATACTGTGCGAAGACATTAAGCTCTATCATATCAATTAATAGCTAATTTGCATATTTTATGAACTTTAAAGATAAGTGTGATATGTCCAGAAATATTGCATCAAAGCTGTTGAAACATGGTACAGATGTTGATCTTCCAGTAGTGTAAACGTGCATAGCGACATTATGTTCATAAATTATTAATTTACTTTTTTAAATACCTTTTGTAATTAGTGAGGCACCCCGGATTAGCTAAACACGGAAACAGTGTTGTAATGAGAGATCTATATCCTGAATGACTGCACTAAATCCGATGACACTTGCTGCATTTGTGGATTATACAAAGATTTACCACTCAAGAACGGCATTATCAGTATCAATAGCTAATTATAGGAAGTCTCTATTGTGCTGAACATGGGCCATGTTTTGTTCAGATCTAGCGTTCTGACTTTTCTATGTCATTAGCCATTACTCTGACATGCCTTGACAAGTTTCTTGCAGATTAGTTGAATTTTGACATTTCAAGAGCCAGGGCATTACATACCTAATTCTGCCCAACTTGGCAACTAAAATCGTAAACAAACTCAAAGAATATCCCGTCGCTGCACATCATAATTAATAATTAATTTTTAGGGTTTTTTGATGTATGGAATTTGCAACGAAGGTGGTTTCACTGAGAGAAATACTCCCGAAAACTCCGCACAAAGCAGTGACCGACTCTTCATAGAGGTCATAGAATGACTTCTTTTTGGAGTCAAAGGGTACTTATGCTTCTCGAAAGCAGAAGTCAAACTTGAGTCAAGTCAGCTCCTGGTTCTTAGATATGACGTGTTCGTGTGGTTTTATATCCAGAGACCTTGTGTTTACTAAAATAGAGGCGTCACATGTAAATTGATAGTACGCAGAAGTATACAGGACCTGGGTACTTGAGGGTGTTGGAATTAGGTTGTGCCTGGACAATAGGCATGACTGAGGTTTTTGTATTGGGCTAACTCTCATGGTATGTCAGATTACTTTGTTGTAAATCGCATCCTTGAAAGGCATAGAAACCTCCAACTTGAAAGAAACGACCATTTTGAAAAGGGGAATGACTTGAAGATAGGGACATCAATAAATTTAGGAGACGATACATATGTTCATACGATGGATACCACCAATAGCTACGATTGTGTCTAAATTGGACTTCACCACATCACGATTGGAAATAATTCGGGATAATTGGATCTTCATAGTTTTCAATTTCTTGGAAGTGTTAGGCGATTTATAGCTGAATGTTACGATATTACAAATTATTCATAAAAACAAGTGTGTAACTTCAAAAGAAAAGCAGGTGGGGTTATATTTGCAGATGAAATCGACATAACTTCATCATCCAATTATCCCAAATTAGTTCCAATTATGTTCCACTTGTTTCAATAATTATATCAGTAAACAAACACTTTGTTTCGAAGACGATGCGACGCAACCATATGCAGGGGAATGTTACAGTCCAGTAGATGCAGTTTTGTTCCCCTACCACCTTAGTGCATCCGTCGATTGAATGAGTTGTGCATGTAGCAAGTTAAATTAGGCTTTTTGAAAGACTCGCTGCTTCCAACAGTTTGCCCAGGCTGGACTTTTAAAAGCCATGGCCATACTGGTCAAGGGTCGGTGGATAGCAACAATTGCTCCATAGACACATTTTTATGCAAGAAACGCAGTAACAATATCTCGCTTGCATAGAAATGTTCTGAAAAGTATAAAAACAGCTCGGACACGAGTGATGTATTTCTGTAGAATGTAACCATGCTCATACTTTGATTTTCACGATACCCCCCCCCCCGAGACCATTCGGTCCCTGCCATCAAAAGGCTTTAGTTTCTAATAACCATTTGCTCACAAAATCAGTGCAACGGCTACTCCTGAATTTTCAGCTCAAGCACTGCCTTACGTTCTTACGGCATGCTTTGCCGCGTCATATAATGTTATTTCATCACCAACTATTCTGCTGATTGTTCTGCTCTACCTGAATTCCCACCACATACGGTGACTACAGTTGTTTCCATTGTCACTCCAAGAGTAGTTGGGACTGAATCACGACCTCTATGGTGGAATAGTTCTGTACGTTACACCCTTAGGCGGAGGTATTTGTTATCGGAAAAATTCCCTTACCCGCTAGTAGTTAGTAATCACCGTCTTTTCCTGGTTAATGACAGTCTCCATGTGTTTCAATTTAGTTATGCCACGTGGGACACCATTAAATTCGCTTGCAATGAAAAACTACAATAGTATTGAGCCTGGCCTTCAGACGGCGCTTGTGTTTTCTTTGCTTCGTTCTCTATAAAAAGGCGAGAGTCACAAGTAGATTTTCTGTGGATAATTGTGGGACAGTTCTAACATGAAAGCAGTTTCAAAACCTTTCTGAAGATCGGATTTTGGTTCCCGATGAGGAGAAATATTATCAAAGGATGCTGATATACGATCACCGAAACGAAGGTGAAAATAGATATGGCCAAAACTTTCAACTTTACCAGTTACAAAACAAAAGAGTGTGATTCTGATTGCGGCATAATTTGACAAATAATTTTGACATGTCTATTCAGATGGAATGCGTTAAAATATCAGGTATACTCATTTGCACGTAGACAGTGTTTGTGTCAGGCACATTCCTTTTTAGTAACTATAACAATAGATCTGCTTCTATCTGACAAAACTCGTTTCAGGGTAGTCTTGGAAAGTATGTTTGATTCAGCAAATGTGAAAGTAATTGGATTTGTAACCATTTCCCCTTCTCTCCATACTATCAAAGGGTTGCTTTCAATTGTTCAACAAAATTTTGACCTTTATTCAATACTTGTTACCTAGCAAACTCGAGAAACTCAGATTTTGTTGTGTAGTTAGTTACCGTGCCATTAGATCGTACAATCACAACTCCAATTTCAACTTTCAACCATTCACTGTGAAGTCGCATGGTTTTTTAGTTAAACAGAACGATGAAGTGACTTTCTAGGGTATGTAATGCCTTATGAGAGACGATATAAAGATACATAAAGCACTTTTGTCATACGTCAACAAACTTTGATATAAAAGGAACGACCATAGGTAGGTAGGTAGGTAGGTAGGTAGGTAGGTGGGTAGGTAGGAGACTGACAGATAGACAGACTGACAGACAAAGGCACAGACAGATTGACAGACACACACATGCAAGCTGGCATGCATGCACACACATGCATACGCATGCATAGATACATAGACGCATAGATGGATACATAGATTCCTAGATACATAAATATAGGCCTATAGATACATAAATAGATACATACATGGATACATACGCATATGAATACATAGATACATACATGTAGATATGTCCGTCCGTCCTTCCATCCGTCCGTCAATCCGTACATACATACATAAGCTTACATCACGGTTATTCTACATACATACATACATGCATGCATCCATGCATCCATCAATCAATGCATCCATCCATCCATCCATCCGTCCATCCATCCATCCATACACACACACACACACACACACACACACACACACACACACACACACACACACACACACACACACACACACACACACACACACACATACATACATACATACATACATACATACATACATACATACATACATACATACATACATACATACATACATACATACATACATACATACATACATATACATATCATCTCTCGTGAAGAAAGCCTTCTTTTACAAGAATGGTAGTCGTAGATACGAATACATTGCCATCAAGCGCAACTTGGGCTATTTCACCAACAACAGCGATACCAAACTCAAATACAGTGATGTTGAAGTGATTCAAATGCTATATTTCCTAATTGACAACATATTTATCAAGTTTGCTGGCATGACATTCCGGCAAACCATAGGCATTCCTATGGGCACAAACTGCGCCCCACTTCTTGCAGACTTATTTTTGTATTCGTATAAAGCAGATTTCATGCAATTACTTCAGAAATCTGGGTGTAAAAGGATTGCCAAACGATTTAACAACACCCACAGATATATTGATGATGCCATCGGTTTAAACAATCCTGGTATATCCAATGATCTACACCACATCTACCCAGATGATTAGAAATAAAAGAAACAACTGAAAGTGTGGACTCGGCATCATACCTAGACGTATTTTTTGTAATTAGACAAAATACACTATATACTAAGCTGTATGACAAAAGAGACGATTTCAATTTTGAAATAATAAACTTTCCCTTTTTGTCGAGCAATATACCATCATCTCCAGCTTTTGGTGTGTATATTTCACAACTCCTTAGATATAGTAGAGCATGCAATTCATATGAAGACTTTAGAGTTAGACACAGCCTATTAGCTCAAAAGTTAGTGAGGCAAGGATTCTCAGAAAATAGATTAGTGAAATCATTTAAGAAGTTCTACGGTAGATACGGAGATGCTGTATAAAAATATGACCTGTCTGTTTCTCGAATGATGAGTGACAGCATACCAAATTTAGACTCACAAAAGTAATTTGGTGAATTCACCAAATAACAATGGATTTGTCGCTTTGGGTCAATCTTGACGGGTGCAGCTAGCTGGCAAGGCACGCTTACCCATTCAGGACACCTGGTACCACCACTATTTCGTGGTTCAAGATGACCCCATTGCCTTTGTCATTTTCGATATGTTCCTTGAACCTGGTAAATTTCATAGTTACCTTGAATGATGATGATTATTGGACCTGATTTGATGTCTATACATACATACATACATACATACATACATACATGCATACATGCATACATACATACATACATACATACATACATACATACATACATACATATACTCCGACAATCAGTTTCAATTTGAAAATAAATCCGGTTTATATCCCCTGGTTTTTGTTTGCGAACCGTTTATCGTATGCTGCTCATAATACGATAATAAGTCAGGCAACATATGACAAATACATATGTACGAGTTAGATTAACAAAGGAACTGTAGTTAAAACTAAAAATTAACGAGGAAATTGTACATAGTTTGTTTTTATTCGAACCATAATCACATACAGCAGCTAATCTTCAGCATTTCTTGTGTATATACAATGCATTTTCTCTAATACAATGCATATACAATGCATTTTCTCTAATACAATGCATATTCTCCATACTTTCTTTAACATTTCAATTTTAAGCACAATAGAAATTTATTATGATAAGACGAACGGGCCCTATCGGACTCTGGAATTAGTAATGCATAAAACTGTGTGTGATTTTCAGCGTAAAAACGCAAATCCAAGAAAGTCAGTGTTTGCAACATATCAAAACAGTCATCATATTAACACTAATAAGCATAATAATTAATCCGTGAATATGGCTCAAATGGTATCTAGTTTATATTCTTTTAAATGAGGAGCGACTCAAACATTATACATTAAACATTATAGGGTTATTCACAAAATACGGCCCTGTATGGACGAGGGCTCAGTGAGTGACGTATTGGACGAACCGAACGAAGGCGAATCCAATACGTCACTCACTGAGCCCGAGTCCATACAGGGCCGTATTTTGTGTATAACCCTATTATTATACATCTCCCTCCGTTAATCGTCCTTATAAACTGATTCTATGGTAAATTTTGAGGGATGCGGCACGCGCGATATGAGTGGAACGCGCGCGACTGTTGAAATAAAATTTCTACAAACCCTACAGGAGACGCGTCGCGCGTCTCCCGTATTCGGGACTCCGCGTATATACTATACAAAATGCGGAAAGTTATTGGACGGTCAAACTCCCATAGGTTACGGCAGTAGGTGTGTAATAATATAGGGTTATTCACAAACAGACAAATATTCACCTTACAGTTCTCTTTGTTGGACCACACACTCGTGAATTACATTGATGTCGATTGTGAAATACGACAATATCTAGTTTTGTCTACCAATAAAATGTAGATGTCAGTTGCGTTTAGCGTTTATTGAGGATTACAATTTTATTTTTCCGAATACTTCTCTTCTATATTTCATGGCAAATATGTTCACCTGTACATTGTGCCACGTGCTCCACAATATCGCTGCGACAGACTTTTTCCTTCTGCAATGGTGCACACATCGGATGACGCCATTTAACCATTCTCACATAATAATACGCTCCTATATTTTCCCGTGGTTATTAAATAAAGTAATTACCATCTGTTACATCTTAACAATCAAGATAAAATGACCAAGATAAAATGGAGCCTTTACGCAACTTCGATGATTTTATGGAGTGTACGATTACATTTTAACCATCACACACACACACACACACACACACACACACACACACACAGATAAAGAGATAGACGGATGGATGCACGGATGGATGGAAGGATGGATGGATGGATGGAAGGATGGATGGATGGATGGATGGGTGGACGGATAAATGGATTTATGGATAAACAGACAGACAGACAGACAGTCAGACAGACAAGGAAGCAGGCACCCGTGCACGCACGCACACACAGACAGGAAGCTTTATACGGTATTGTGCCTTTGCAACAACCGCCGCTTGTGTTTTAATTCACACACGAAATTAAGCTGAGTTTATAAATTTGATTGTTGAAATGCAAGTAGCAGTAAAACATTAGAGAGCAATAAAAATAATTTTAGAATTTTTATTCGTTTCAACATATGGACGGTTGACTCGGTGAATATACGCTAATATTTAGCGTTTCAATGCCTGTATACAATCCACGTTGTTCTTAATATATTCCTTATACTTAATTTAACATTCAACATTTGTAGCACAGAAACATTCAATAGGCTGATCGAACGGTCCATAGCGACTACATAAAGAACAGTACACAAGCTGGAATTAGGGACCGTTCAGTTTTTACGGCCGGGGGGGGCGGCAAAATCCAGGGGGGGTCATCGTAATTTTGGAATCCGCAAAGGGGGTCATCGCTTTTTCACTGGTAGGAAAGGGGGGGTCACCACATTTTCAAAAACATAATACCAACAACAAAGTTCACTTTATGCCATGGCCATGATCGACCCTCTTTACCGGCGGGCCGCCTTTGGCGGCCCACTACAATAAATATACATTATGTATTACCCATGACCCTCTTAACGGGCAGACGCCTTTGGCGGCCCACTCCAATTAGGTTTACTTCATGCAATGGCCATGATTGACCCTCTTTACCGGCGGGCTGCCTGCGGCGGCCCACTACAATAAATTGACTTTATGTAATACCCCACGGCAATCTTACCGTAAAATTCCCAATTGAAGCCGCGGCTTGTATTAGAAACATTTTTGAGGGACCCCTGGGATCAAGCACTGAATAATGGTAATGGCCGCGCGCCTTCAGCGGCCCTGTCCAGTAAAGTCTACTTTATGCAATAGCCATGATCGACCCTCTTTACCGACGTGCCACCTTTGGTGGCCCACTAGAATAAAGTTGACTTTACGTAATGGCCCATGACCCTCTTAACCGGAGGGCTGCCTTTGGCGAACCACTCCAATAAAGTTTACTTTATACAATGTCCATGGACATGAGTTGTCTATGGAAATGAAGTTAAAAATTGCCTTACAGTCGTCCTAATTAACAGACGTTTCAATGGTTGTGGCTGAGAAGTTTGTGCACTGGCATCTCTGCTACACGAATAAAGTTCGCCGCGTACCGATTTCAAATCCAAACCATGTGGGTAAATTTGACATATGGGTTTTGTTATTTTTCAGGGGGGGGGGGGTCATCAATTTTTTTCGTCTGACAAAGGGGGGGGTCATCTTTTTTTCACAAAATGCAGGGGGGTCTATATTTTTTTGAACACCGACGACAAGATTTTGCCGCCCCCCCCCCCCAAGGCCGTAAAAACTGAACGCTCCCTTAGTGGTATATCGTATTGTGTATGGTTTACAGCGTGAAAATGCAAATCAAAGCAACAAAACAAATTATTAATTGTAATGACACTGTAGGATCCAAAACCCCTACCTAGCTCGGACCCCTGATTTATATTCTCAGTGCCGTTTAAAATGGCGTTTTAATGATTCTTTTTCTTGGAGCAACACCATTACTAAGTGCAATGCCACTTCACTTCTCTATGTATAGTTAATCGCACGAGTAGGTGTGCTGTTACAGTTGTAAACACCACACTGATGGTCAGGAACTTGTAAACATCACGAGGCCGAAGGCCGAGTGATGTTTACAAGTTCCTGACCATAAGTGTGGTGATTACAACTGTAACAGCTCACCTACGAGGCGCGATTAACGACTTATACCACGAAAAACAGGCCAATTCTTCTATACAATTTGACATTGCTGTCAATAAATCGTCGACTTTTGATTTGAACACCCACAATGGAATGGGGCGACCCATTGTATGTCGAAAGGTTCACAGAGGGTCATTATGCACACAGGCGTGATGTTTTCTGGGTAGTTTTTATAAGTGTAGTTCTACGTTTCGACGTTCTCTTCCGTAGCCTAATCACCAAGGTAAGAAACAGAATTATCCGGCCTGCCAAGAAAACTGCACGTTCTAGTCGAAAAATAAACACAAATCCTTCATTGAGTTACCTAGTTAGATGCGGAAGGATCTCGGCTGTCCAAAAAACACACTCATGTCACGATAAAATGAAAACTTTCGAAGAAATCTGCCGTGTTTTGACAACATCTGCGTTTCTGATGGCCACCGTTGTAATAACGCAACTCATTAACATAATGGACGGTGTCTGCACATAGAAAGTGGTGCATCTCAGTCTGATGCCGTTGATGGCGTTGCTCACGGACCAATCAGCGATGCGGACGGCGTACAATTATGATAATGAGTTGCGTTATTACAACGTTGGACGCCAGAAATGCCTAGTTTGTCAAAACACGGCAGATTTCTTCGAAAGTTTTCATTTTATCGTGACATGAGTGTGTTTTTTGGACAGCCGAGATCCTTCCGCATCTAACTAGGTAACTCAATGAAGGATTTGTGTTTATTTTTCGACTAGAACGTGCAGTTTTCTTGGCAGGCCGGATAATTCTGTTTCTTACCTTGGTGATTAGGCTACGGAAGAGAACGTAGAATAAACTACACTTATAGAAACTCTACCCAGGAAACAGCACGCCTGTGATTATGCACCTGACATGCGAGTTTGGGAAAATGACCCATCCCAGACAAGTAGGACAAGGCTCTGGTAAACTGCAAATCTGCATTTAAATAAGGGCTACAGAGTGGTATAATGCACCTGTGTAGATGGGAACTGTTTAGTCTGATTTGTTAAATAAAATAGGTTGCTTTACTCTGTCGTATTGGCTATTGGCTAGTGAGAAGGAATTCAGTCTGTAGATACATGTGATTGCCTCGTGGATGCATCAGGCTTCCAATGCCATTTTCGTGTTTTCGACAGGTCGAGATGGATCTTGTCAACTTGTCTGATCTGATTACCCTAGAGACTTCCTAGAGATCAATGAACGGCCATGTAAAACAACAAAAGTGGATTTTACATGGGCAACCTGCCCTATAAGAGCAGCCGCTACTACGGAGTGCATCAAATCCATGATGTGTAGTTCAACTTATAAAAAGTACTTGGCGATGATACCGCCGACAGGACCGTTAACTATGGACGACTTTGCCAAGGGGTAATCAAGTTCTCCTCCCAGAAAGTAGGCGTCTTTACGTTAAGCAAATGAGCGAGATGGCTTGGATAGAAGGCCATCACACTGGACATTTTGGCAAGTTAATTTAGGGAGCCTTCAGTAATTACAGTGGGGTGGGCCGGGGAATTGGGGGGATGTTGTTTTTTAGAAAACAGTTCAAACGGGAGGGTCACTTTTTATAAACCTATCTTGGGGGAGGGTCACTTTTCACAGAAGCTGATTTTATGGCCAAAACTTTTATTGTCCTTGTGATATTTCCTGAATAGGAAATCAACAACAAAATACGTACACATTATCCACAAGTTTCACAAGCAAAGAAGATGCAGTGGTATCCTACATTAAACACCTTGAACAGTTAAAACTGATAAAAGACAAGCGACAAAAACATATGCAACCGGTAGAAAAGTGTATATCAATAATCAAATGTACATAAGATATTGTCAGTTTTATATAGGAAAAAATTGTGCTTAGTTCTCTCATAGACCACCATGTATAGTAAACCAACTTTTCAGAGAAATTCCAAAATCAAATTTCTTGCACAACCATGGACTTATAACCAGTCTAGTTCAATCAAAAACATTGATATAAGTAATCAAGCGCACATACATGCACAGATTTACCTAGTTTTGTATTGGAAAAAAATTATTCATAGTTTCATCATTGAGCCCCATGCATAGTGAATCAAAATTTCGGTGAAATTCCAAAATCAAATTTCTTGCACAACCATGAATTTGTAACCACGCTAGTCTAATCAAGAACAATAATGTAAATTATCCAGCATACATAAGTGCACAGATTTATCTAATTTTGTATTGAAAAAAATTATTCCTATTTTCATCATACACCCCCATGCATAGTGAATCGACATTTTGGTGAAATTCTAAAATCAAATTTCTTACACAACCATAGACTTGTTAACACTCTAGTCTTATCAAGAACATTAATATTAATAATCAAGAGTACACAAATGCAAAGATTTACCAATTTTTGTATTGGAAAAAACTATTCATAGTTTCATCATAGTGAACCAACTTTTTAGATTAAATTTTTTTTTCTCCATCGCGCCCCTATGCGAAGCCGTACGATTTTCCCGTAAAATGCCCCTAAGACCCGCTGTCTGTTTGTCCTGTTATTTGACTATTTCTTGCCACGTATTACAGGAAGAAGTTAAGAATGGTGATCTTCAATGGGACCGACTTCGGCATGGGGTCAAGTTTGTCGCGGTGCCGGTAATTTGTTGGGCCGGATTCTCTTTTAGATCGCTTTTCGTCAATGCAGTGACCATTCTTCCTTATCGATGCAACAGCATTTCACGTGTCCTGCCCTGGATTACAGATCATGGCCTTGTGTGTTATTTCTGTGTGACGCATTGGGTTTTTTGGTGGCTTAAATATACTTTTCATATGAGAGTGGTGAAAATCATTACTTATGTAAATGTATGAGTTCTCTGAATATGAAGCAGCTTGTCACCACTCCGACCCGTTCTTCTTCTGATACACTTTTGGATCACATTTATGTCAATTGTTCTTGTAATGTTTCAACATTGGCTTCTTAATCACTACCCTGTATGTATAATTAGGCGTTATCATGGAAAAGATGCCGGGACTGGCGATTATATTTGTGTTAAACGTAGAAATTTCCTCAATTTTGTTTCTGAAAGATTTGTCACGGGCTTAAACTCTGTATCATGGCCCAATATAGCTCATGTAACTGATGTAAATGCTGTTTGTAATTAGGAACGGATTAATTCTTTCAATTTTGCTTGCGATACTCATGCTCCCTATTGTACCAGGAGAGTCAATCGGCTTCGACAGCCACCATTGTTTTCATCTCAATTTTAGAACTTATTCATATTAGGGACTTCACCTTGCCAAGGCATTACCTTCAAAGTTGCATAGTGATTGGCTTCTGTATAGAACCCCTAGAAATAGAGTCGTCCATACTATTGCAACAGAAAAACGTCGCCACTTTGGAAATACCTTTATGGAAAATTCTCTCAATTCTTCTATTGTGTGGTGGACTGTGCATGATCTACTATCTAAAGGTAACTCTCTGTCACAAAGTTCACGTATTACACACAATGGTGAAATTCTGTCAAATCATACAGCCTTTACAAATGCGTTTAATGTTTACTTCACTGGTATTGTCAACAAGTATCGCCATAGTCTTCAAAATGAGCCGGACTTTGGCAAAATTGAAGCATGGGTTGCCACACAAATGGGCCCATCACCAATCTTGTTTAAATTTCCACTTGTTGCCACAAACATCTTTCTTTATTAGATATTGGTAAATCAGCAGGCTTTGACAATGCCTCCTCAAAGCTCCTTAAAATAAGTGCAACCAGTGTTGCTGATTCTGTTGCAAGTATTTTCACTTTGTCATTTGTAAATGGCTCCTTCCTGGTTGTTTTAAGTGTGCTGGGGTTGTATATACGTACCTATTCACAAAAACTGGTTCAAAGCAAGATATGAATAACTACAGATCAATATCCATTTTACCTGCTCTTTCTAAAAATTTTTGAAAGGCATGCTTACAACCTTCCTATGAAAAATCTTTTGATTGGTTCTCAGTCAGGGTTCAGGTTTTCAGTTGATTAAGCTTACGGATCAACTTTTACAAAACGTTGATCAAGGTCTTTACAGTGGTCTGATATTTTTAGATTTGTGTAAAGCTTTTCTTCTAGTTGATCATGATGTTCTTATTAAAAAGCTGTCTATTTATGATGTACAGGGTTCATCACTGACTTGGTTCCGTTCATATTTATCAAATAGATGCCAATTTACGAGTTATCTTGGGGCGAATTCACGGATTTTACCAATTGTATGTGATGTTTCACAGGGGTCGATCTTATGCCCTCTTTTATTTCTAGTATTCATCAATGAACGTCCCTTATGTATCAATATTGGTAACTTAGATATGTTTGCTGATGATCAAACATTATGTGTTTCTGGGGCTAATACGGATGATGTTGATAAGAAAATTCAAAATGAGGTCATGCCCATTTCTTCTTGGGTCACAAATAATGCAATGTCCCTCAACACAACTAAAACCAAATGCATGATTGTCGCTTCACGTCAAAGATTTATTGTTTGAAGAATTCTAACGTTATTTTAAAAGTGCGTATTAATGATTCTGACATTTGTAATGTTTTATCGCATACTCTTCGTGGTGTTGACATTGACAGTACACTGAGTTTGGACACTCACATTGACACTTTATGTTAGAAATTGTCACGTAGAATTGGCGTTTTGCAGTGGTGCGTGCTTTGACTCCACTTCACGTTCTTCCGATGGTTTATAACGCCACGTTTCTGTCTGTATTTGATTATTGTTGTACTGTATGGGGCAACACAACAAAGACCATTCTTCTAAGAATTGATAAGCTTCAGAAAAGAATTACTAGGTTCATTCTAGGTGTTGATTTATCTATGTCTTCCCGAGTTCTCTTTATACGTCTAAATTGGTGAACAATTGACTTCCGTATAGATTACTTTCACGCTGTAATGAAATTTAAAATTCTCAATGGTCTTGCACCTGGTTATTTAGACCAGTTCCGCTATATCGCAGACATGAGGAATTTCAACACACGCAGCTCAAGTAACAATAATTTATATGCACCTTCTTTTAAGTCATCTGCTGGACAAAGGACTTTCATTTACAGCGCTACTGTACTATGGAACGATATTCCCCCTTATATAAGAAATGTTAAAAATGTGTCACTATTCAAAAAACGACTGCTTGAGTTTTTGTTTACTAAATTTATGTATGAAGGTTCTTCCTTAGATTAATTTTTTCTCCATCTGTCCCAATTTGTGTCATATGTATTTAACACAAGACAGATCATTTTCTAGTGATGATGTATATTTCTGAGGGCTCTGATGTAAATTACAATCAGTCTGTCAATCAGACCACCCTCCTTAAATAAAGTGTAAATAAATAAATAAATTAATATACTGTTCATCATTTCAGTGATGTTTTATTGTTGCACAAGTACTGTACATAGCACTGTGTACAACCAACATGACTGCAAGCGATCAAATCCCATTTTTCACCATTACTACGTGTAGTAAACTCATAAACTCATAAACGACATAATGTGCCGAGTGTATTGTCGAAATGAGTTTATAAATAGAAATACACAACTGAAGTTCGTTTCCGATCTTAATATTTTACTGTTGCATGATCTTGAGTCTTACAGAGGCGTTTACAAAGTGAGGGATCACTTCCATCTCACTCCGATTGAAGTTGAGAAGACGACTTATGTTTATAAAAAAACATCGTAATCAACAAAAGTCGTGCATGCGCAGCACGACGACAGCCGCACTTTAATCAATGGACGACGATAAAATTAAATATTGTAACGAAATCCTCTGAATTACCAGAAATATCATGAAGTCAACACCTGATAAAATACGTGAGGACAATTCTCTCAGAAATCTGTAGTGTGGTAACGTGAACGGGCTTCTGAAATGACGTCGTCACTGAGGTGTTCGACTTGTGCGTGGACAGAACAGCACGTATAAAACTGGGTCTAGAGAGGCGGCTGAACGCACGCCTTGACTCAGGCGAAACCAACAACAAAGAGAACCTCAGAAAACTAACTTGGTATACCTGTAAATCTGGCACCTCAGCCTCACGGAGGCTACTAAGAGTAGCAAGAAGTATGATTTAACGCAAAATACAAGGAAATAGCGGTAGCCAAGAGGTTAGATCAGGAGAGCACCGATATGCACTGCTCACTGCAGGACGGCTACCTCTAGAGTGTCCCAGCCGGGGGAATTGGTTGCCTATGGTTACCCTGGACATGTGACTAAACCCCGCCTCCTAATTTGGTGACTGACATACACAGGAACGCCCCATCTGAAAATCAGGGATATTGCCTATTTTCTCAACCACCTGCAAATTCAATGTAGGGACCCATCCGCACCAACAGGCTCCAAGGGCGATTTCGTGTCCGGTATTTCATGACAACTCCCCCCGCCTAGACCTGTGCATGTCCTCATGCACAATGGTTGTTAAAGAAGATCTTGTCATTTTCCCTTACTGATCCAACCTCAAGGCTATCAAGGGTATTTAACCCTCCTGTCGTGTCAAAAATTAAATCTGAAGAACATGTCTTGTCAATAACGTTACAAAACATAACTGTGGATACCACATACTTCTGTAGATAAAGAGCTCGTAGTCCAGTCAGTCGACATTGTCATTCAATAAAAAAAAATCCCAGCCATATCACAATGGAAATGCAAACACAAGGAGTACCCCCTTGAACTGAAATAAGAGTTATCACGGGTCTTGGCATGTCTTTTAATCAATGATTACTTGCTACCCTAAGCATTCAAGGAGAAAGTAAATTAAGCATTTGCTGGGCGTTATCCGGCAACACTTTTGACTTGCGTCTGGGTCCACTAGACATAGCCTTTCCCTATGCCGTATACTACCCGACAACAATCACTAAAACCTTAGCCCACTGCAAACATCCACAGCTCAAAACAATTAATTTTCTAATGTAATCTGTCCCCATTATTTTTTTTTTCTTTTTAATTTTTAAATTTTTTTTTTGTTATTTTCGTTTGTTTTCATTAAGGGTATAATTCACTGTCAATCAATATTTGTCGATTGTCGGGAAGAAAAATGATAAACGATGATTTCTCATCAGCTAGTCACGATGATCCCATACCACTACTCTTGGAATCACGTGACTATATGTGAAACTGTGATCTATATTGCTCACCAAATATAACCCCTATGTGACTGTTGCACTTTGTTTCACTCACCTACACTGGGGATATTACCAATCTCCCTCTCAAGATGTACCGTAGAATATACCTGTGTATAACTATATAACTTGTACACCACCAATGGAGCTCTCGTTTGTCAAACCTCTCCATGCTTGTTTTACGGCCCTTGACAGTCTACTAAAACCATAGTGATCGACTGCTTTTCTGTTTCTTCTTGGATACCTATTGCTACTGTTTAGCTCCTCAGATGTGTAGTCATTTAGGTTATGGGGATTTTCCATGGGCATTTCATTATCACATTTTTGATCAACTTCCTTATCACCTTGCAGATTATTAGAACTTTTCCCTTTAGCTATATCAGCTATATCATTGTACTCTTATTTTCATTATGGTCATTTTTCAGGTCGTTCCCCTCTAATTTACCAGTATCAGTAGGAATATCTGACCCAAGGTTGCTGTCAACTGACTGATCATTTACGTAATCCAAGACATCATCACATTTATCCTCAATCAAGGGTTTGAAGACCTGACTTTCACTGTCTTCTCCTGCTTTAGCATCATTTTTAGGTTTTCCAACCTGTATACGCTCGTCCACGGGTATAGATTTCACTCTGTCCAACCAAGGATCCAGAGCTTTCCCCTGATACCGTTTCAATTTTTCATGATGTACTATCTTAGCTTTGCTTCTTGGGCTAAGTTGTATCCGGTACACAAGGTCAGACACTTTACCAATGACCAGATATGGCCCCTCATAGGCCAACTGTAATTTGGGAGCATAGCCTTTCCTCCTTCGCTCATCCTTTAACCAAACGAATTCTCCCACCTTATAGTTATAAGAAGTCGCAAAACGATCGTACAGACATTTCTGTCGGCGAGCAGTGATTTTCAATTGCTCTCTTGCATGTGTATGTGCTTGTTCTAATTTATCCCTTAAATTGGCCACATACTCAGAGCTAACCTCCCCTTCAGGTATGTCTACAGGTACCAATGCCATATCCAATGGGTAGTGCAACTCTCTCCCCAACATCATCATGTTAGGAGTTTCTCCTGTAGATGGGTGTACACTACTGCGGTATGCAAAGGTGGCTAAACTGATGTTCTCGTCCCAGTCAGTTTGGTGTTGCAACGGATCCATATAAGCTCGAATATAGCGTACAAGCGTGTGGTTAAAACGCTCCACCTGCCCGTCACTCTGCGGGTGGCGTGGCGTGGTAAATGTCTTGTTAACCCCAAGCAAATCACACACTTCTTTGAATACATTGGAAACGAAGTTCCTGCCAAGGTCACTGTGACATTCGAGAGGCATACCAAACCGACTGAGAAAGTTGTCAAGCAACACTTTTGCAACCGTAGGAGCCTCCTCATTGGGAATGGGGTAAGCTTCCATCCACTTGGTGAAGTAATCACCAAGTACCAATATCTTTTTATTACCCCTGCTACTCTCGGGAAATGGCCCCACTACATCAATTGCTATACGTTCAAGGGGTGCTCCAACAACGTAGGTCTTAAGTGGCGCCCTCCTTTTTCCTGTGACTAGTTTATTTTTAGCACATACATCACATTTTCGAATATGACTCCGCACGTCCACAGACATCCCATACCAAAAGTACTTGAGCCTGATTTTCGCGAGAGTTCGGCCAATACCTGCATGTCCTCCAAACTTACTATCATGAAATGTCTCTAACACAAGGGGTATGAAAGCCTTTGGCAAGATTATCTGCCACCTTACCAATCTTCCGTCAGCTGCTTCCCAAAGCTTATATAGTATTCCATTATGTACCCTGAGTTGGGAGTATTGGGACCAATAGGTTTTGAGGGCTGGTGATCTATGGGAAATGTCCTCCCACGCTGGTCGAGTTTCACCGCTTTCCACCATCCTCATTATCAAACCTATATTTGAGTCTCCCAATTGTTGCTCCCTTAACTCGGCCATTGACCACAAAACCTCATGCTCAATGTTTCTTTCACTATCTAAGCTAAGTTCCGCCTCCTGTTGCTCAGGCTGAGCAACAAGGGGCTTGGTGGTTACCTTATGTACATCACACCTATGTGGATGGAGGCGTCCCTCCATCCTAGGCCACCCATCAATCGAGTGATTGGGAGTTTTCTCCACCTCGGAAGACTTATGACTGCACTCAACAACAATCTTGGCAGTAGACGAGTCTTGCTGTGCTGTTTCACATGACTCAAACTCTGACCGATTAGTTACCCTTGCATTAATATGTGTGTCTTTGTGATGCTCTCTACCACATTGCTTACAGTACTCGACTGGTACACGACTCAGAGCATCTGCATTCAGATGCTTCTTACCAGGCCTATGTTCTATCTTAAATTTGTACTGACCTAAAAGTTCTATCCAGCGGGCTAATTGCCCCTCAGGTTCTTAAACCGCAATAACCAACCAACGAGGCATGATCTGTCCGAATTGTAAACTCTCTACCGAGCAAGTAGTGTCTAAAATATTTCACGTATTCCACAACCGCTAACAGTTCTTTTCGTGTTACGCAATAATTTCTTTCGGTTTTACCTAGGACCTTGCTCGCATAACAGATGGGTCGTTCTACGCCCTCATGTATTTGACTCAGTACAGCACCTATACCGACTTTGCTTGCATCCGTATCTAGGATGAAATCTCCTTCTGCAGACGGGAAGGCCAATACTGGCGAGGTTGTTAATAATTGCTTGAGTCGATCAAAAGCGTCTTGGCATTCAGATGACCAGATAAAATGAGCATTTTTCTTGGTCAGCTCATTTAGTTGGTTTTGCTATAGAGCAAAGTCTTTTATGAACCGTCTGTAGTAAGATGCCAATCCGTAAAAACTGCGCACCTCTGATACGGTGGTTGGCACCGGCCAGTTGCAAATAGATGCAATTTTCTTTGGGTCAGTAGAAACGCCCTCTTTTGAAACTCTGTGGCCCAAAAACTCGACCTGCTCGGCAAAAAGCACACATTTCTTTGCTTTCAATTTCAACCCAGCTCCCTTCAGTTTATCAAACACCAACTGCAGCCGCTTTAGCTCTTCCTCAAATGAACTAGCAAAAACAATCAAGTCATCCAGATACAATAAACAAATTTCCCATTGCAAACCGTAAAATACCTTCTCCATTAATTTTTGAAATGTGCCTGGTGCCCCCGATAAACCCATGGGCATAACTGTCCATTCCAAAAGTCTACCAGATGGCGTCACGATTGCCGATTTCTTTCTGCTTGCCTCATCCAGAGCAACCTGATAAAGCCGCTACAAGGTCAAGGCAACTGAAAAAGCTTGCTCCACCCAGACTTTCCAATTGTCTTGTATACGGGGCAAAGGATAAGCGTTTACAAGGGTTACTGCATTTAGACGACGGAATCACAAACCAGACAAAATGAGGAATCTTTCTTAGCTACAAGTAGACAAGGGCTACTCCACGGGGAATCACTTTCTACCAACAGCCCCTTGTCAACAAATGTTTGTATCTGTTTATCAATCTCGGCTTTCTTCCAAAATGGAGCACGATATGGAAGCGATTTTATGGGTTTCTCAGTTGTCGTCGGGATATGATGTTCCACTACGTGTGTCTTCCCCAAATCTGTCGGGTCTTTGCTGAAGACATCAGCGTTCTTAACCAACAAATCAAATACTGACTGCCTTTGTTTGTCTGAAGTTAAGTGTTGGACACTGCGTTCATATAGATCCCTTAGATGGTCAGGCATTGTGCCACTTTGGCCAGCAGTTATTTTATTGACTGACGGAGGTATTGTGTGCTCACTATGTTTACCCAAAGCCGGGGAGGACTTGATATCAAAATTAACAGTTTTGTCCATTCTCAACAAACCCAAACACTGTCCTTTTTTAACCTCAATGTCTTGGTTACTGAGATTTATAACCCGCACGGCATGTAATTTACTTCCCACTTGACTGAGGGACCCTGCCCCCATTAGTCCTACTTTATTCAACTGCACTGGTGTCACCAAAGCTGTTATTTCCGAGAAGTTATTCTGGATATCATAACCTAACGTACCACCTGATTTTTCACGTTTACAAAACCGTCGACCCCCATACAGGTTGTAACCAATTTCAGCGACGCGAGGGGTTCTACTCATACGAGACATGATAATGGCTTCATGCCCGGCCGGAACAGATTCAGCCCAGTTTGCCTGCAACCGACAACAAAAAGGTTTTACATCTTCGTGAACAGTTTCCACATGTTTGTTTCCTACCATCACTGTACCTTTCTGGAGGTCTAAACAACAATCAAATTCCCTTAAAAGATTCATACCCAAAATGCCCGCAGATCCATTCAAAGATTCGGCTATTAAGATGGGTACGACACCTTGCCTGCCCCCTATTTCTGCTTTGATTAAGGCTTCACCCCATAGAGATACCCTGGACCCGTCCACCTGTATTAAACATGTGCCAGAATCTGTCACCTGAGGGCGTTCATTCTTTGGAATAAGTTCGAAAAAATCTTTAGATATTACGCTGTGTGTTGAACCAGTGTCGACAAGACACTTTTGTGTTACTCCCTGAAATGTGACATCAACCAGTAACATGCTTATAGACTGTTCATTATTACCAAGATGTGAATGACCCAGTGCGACTACAGGTTCGTGACCTTTGACCCGAGAACTGTCTCCAGGTTCAGACGAAAAATGCGTAGTATCAGCGGTGACAATTTCTGTTTGAGAAGAAGAGTTCTTTGTTACGGTATTAGTTTTCGGAGAAAGAGGTGTAGCATTGTATTGCTTGGGCTGTCGGCTTTTACCGACTTTCTTACTTTTACTTTCAGCAGGTACAGTGATATGAGGTTTTATGACAGAATTAGAACTGTTCGTCGGTTTATTACTAGCTCGATCTATTCCGGCCCTCTCTACAGTTTTACTGCGTGACTGTTTTATTCGGGTTGGAAGCCGGCCGGCTCTCCCAACCCTTTGGAGTTTGACGACTGTCCTTTCACATCAGACTGACTGGCTTTGTATTGAGGACATTGAACTTTTCGATGTCCTTCAACTCCACAAATCCAGCATACAAGTTTCTTTCGGTTTCCCGATTTTGCTGACTGTGCAGCTTCTAACCGTTCCAAACGATCGAGTATTTGTAATAACACGTCATCAGTAACTTTCGCTTGCACTTGACGTTCAACATCATCACCGACACTTGTGGCCCGAATGTTTGCAGACTTTCCTTTACCTTGACAAAATTTCTGGAAACTTTCCTCGCATTGCGTTTCATGAACAACACTTTCTAGGGTAGCATCTATTTTTCCTACCCGCTTCACCTATTTTATGTTGAATAGCTACATCTTTCACAGCCATCATCAAGCTATCAATACAGAGGTGTTCCAAACATTCGCCAGTAGCACTCGGATATGCTTTGATTATCATTTCTCTAATTTCCTGGGCCAAATCTTGTAATGACTGATCTTTCTTTCGCACAATAGTTTTGACCTGTACACGGAAATCATCTGCAAACCCACTAGTGAGAACCGTTTTAGAAGCAACTTACATAAACCGTCATAGGTATCTATGTCTGGCCCACAATGAGCAGCAAATTGTAAAGCACAGCCCCTCAGTTTAGTCAACAACATGTTGTACCATTGTTCTGAATTCCAATGATTGACTTTCGCACAAATATCAAAGTGAACCCAATAATTGGCAAAGTCTGATTCGCCAGTAAAGTTATCTACCTTGGCGCTGTCTTTGCCAGCGGTAGGAAAGCTTTGCCCAGGAGAGCACATGTCTGGACTGTCGCGTGTAGCAACAATAGGAGTCATGTCCGCTCCCCTTGTCTGGTAACTCTTGTTGCTACTCAATAAACTTCTCCCTCTAGAGATAGGCATATTCTCTCCTTTCGTCCCTCACGCTAGGGTGGTAATAAGGGCTAGCAAGGCTAGATTTGGCAGGAGATGCACTCACGTCTCCTGCTTCACCCTGACCGCATGGAGAAACACATTTCTAAACAGTAGACGTGAAATTGCCACTGCGATTAGTAGTCGCCGTGTTGAAACCACTGTCAACACTATGCATATCACCCCCAAGGGAGAATGGAATAGCCTGCTCTGTGTGCTGTACACGAGGCTTGATGACTACTCCATCAGGTGACATAAGAGGCGGCAAATCTTTGTCTCCCTCAGTCTTTCGTTCGGAACGAATATTAGTCGACTGAGTTTGATTCGCATTTGATGCCAGTAGTTCCATTTTACCTGCGGGCTGACCGCTAGGAAATGAAATCTCACTGTCCACAAAACTTTCCATCTCAGCAAAAAAACTAAGAACACCTGCCAACACAGCTATGAAAAGTACAACAATAGAACTATTGTTCGATCATAAAAAGTTGCAAACTTGAAGCCAACACGATATACAATGTATTATCGATTTTTCGAACACGAACACGAGTAGAAATCAACGCCAATGACCCAATTTTATATCCCGCAAAAGCTGCCACCAGTTGTAACGAAATCCTCTGAATTACCAGAAATATCATGAAAGTCAACACCTGATAAAATACGTGAGGACAATTCTCTCAGAAATCTGTAGTGTGGTAACGTGAACGGGCTTCTGAATGACGTCCGTCACTGAGGTGTTCGACTTGTGCGTGGACAGAACACGCACGTATAAAACTGGGTCTAGAGAGGCGACTGAACGCACGCCTTGACTCAGGCGAAACCAACAACAAAGAGAACCTGAGAAAACTAACTTGGTATACCTGTAAATCTGGCACCTCAGCCTCACGGAGGCTTACTAAGAGTAGCAAGAAGTATGATTTAACGCAAAATAGAAGGAAATAGCGGTAGCCAAGAGGTTAGATCAGGAGAGCACCGATATGCACTGCTCACTGCAGGACGGCTACCTCTAGAGTGTCCCAGCCGGGGAATTGGTTGCCTATGGTTACCCTGGACATGTGACTAAAACCCCGCCCCTAATTTGGTGACTGACATACACGGGAACGCCCCATCTGAAATCAGGGATATTGCCTATTTTCTCAACCACCAGCAAATTCAATGTAGGGACCCATCCGCACCAACGGGCTCCAAGGGCGATTTTGTGTCCGGTATTTCATGACAATATTATTACATAGACTTCAATTGAAGAAGCGGTCCGATACTTCATGTACATGACAATAACAAATAACGAAATAATTACTTACTTAATCGTGTTGTTTATCTCGGGGAGTAGTAAGTATTTATTCCCTTCTGGGGATAAAATAAGAATTTTTACACCATTTTATTCATTTATCTAAAGGGAGCGAAGGAAAAATTAACCATCCATGTAACTAAAGTATGACCCTGACCTATATATGAACTCACGCACGCGCAACAGCTGGCGCAGCAGTGCATTGTTCTGAACTAAGCAGGGAAATTCCCTGCTGAGTCAGGTCACATTCTGAATGAGACTTGCGCAATGCGCTATGACTCACCCCCACTATCAAAACGGAACGACATTCTATTCTCGGATCATTTGTTAGATAGATTCCGACTGTGCTGCAGCTCTGTACAGCTCCTTAAGGGTTCCAGTGCCCATTCTGGAGGTGGATGTAAGTATATACTCGTTTTCTGGTTGTGTGAATTTACTATGTTTTTCCTACGCCTATCGGAGCGAGATTTTCACCTATTTTATTCCCTCCCATACAGTAACCGTTCCGATCTTGAACACTGTTGCGCAATACCTTTTCAGCAGGGACTTTCCGGTAGGGAACTTTCGCAATACCCTTCCAGTTGCTTAGCAACTTGTCACGTGGTTTCAGAGGTCTGAAAGTCTACAGTTTTCAGAAACATTTTCTACAGAATTTTTTCTGAACCTAACTTTCATATCCATTCAATCCATAATGTCTTAGGTATCTTTCCAGAGGAGGACTAAATCCTTCTTGTTTTTGTATTTCTAGTGCCTGTTTGAATATGTTCTGAATAAGTTCTGACTCGTTTTCTGTTGTTGCACCTTTTTCTTGTATTTGAGTAAACAACTGCTTATATTGCACATAATAATGTTTATACTTTCTTCTCTTCTTTTTGATACTCCAGTTTTTCCTTGTATTACATCAATAATAACACCTGGTACAGGCGTCAAAGCTATGAGTACCGGAACTGTAGGAATTGCTGCTATTACAGCAGAGCTTACAAGAATTCCTTTAGTAATATTAAGAGCCATATCAATTCGACCCATTAATTTATAACTTCGTCGATATGCAGCACTTGTTCTTTCTATATAATCAGCCAATTGTTCAACGCTTTCAACAACTGAGATGTGCATTTTTTTACTGTATATGTAATGGATGATAAAAAAATAATTGTAGTAATATAGAAAGACAATATGGCAGAAGGAGGAGAAGAAAATATACCACTCCAGGATTTCGATGATGCAAATTTAAATGATGATGATGACGCTACTGCTGAAACATACTTCATAGACGACGATAATGCTCTTGCAGAAGCCGATCCTTCCCAGGCTAGTCCGCAGGTAGATCGCTTGAATGAACTTAGAGCAAATGAAAAATTAAGAATGGTTAAAAAATTCTTAAAGGAGAATAAAATTACTGATCCGGATGCACTAAATGTATGGCTATGAAATCTGATGTTAGGGATGGAAAGCTGTATTATAAAAACCTCAAGCTGTCTAAAGATAGAGGAGGTGGATTTTATAAGCTCACCACACTAATGAGAGAAAAAGGAGGACATGAATTTATGAGAGATGTATTAGGAGGTCGCTCTAGCGCAGAGCCTGAATATGTGAGTCGTACATTGTATTCTGAAGATGTGAAAAATGATAAAATACCGGCTGAGAAGATGACGCCAGAAGACATGGGTGTATACAAAGATGAACTGACATTCTTACGGCAAGATGCTTCTGGTAATGCAGATAAAATACAAGCTTTTGAAAATAAAATCGAACAATGGAACAATCTAAACCCAGAATATAGAGCTATTAATGATGAATTAAAGATTGCGAATATGCGTATTAGCGACCTTAACAATGAAAAAGTTAAAATAAGGCTAGAGAAAAGAGAAGTTGAAAAACAGTTAAAGGAAATTCCTGAAGATCACACCCAAGGAAAAGAAAAAGCCGAGAAACTACTAGCTGAACTCATAACAAGAGAAGCTAAAATTGACAATCGAATTGAATACGAAAATGGTAAGATTAGCGGGGCACGTGAAAGTCTGACTACGACTAGGTCTCTTCGTGATGTAATTTCCGATCCAGAATTGTCACTCAGGCTGAAGCTGACAGAGTTATTTAAACGAAATGGTATAACAATCGCTGCAATACTGACTGCCCTTGGAATGACAATATCAACAATTGCCCTGGCTGTGACTAGAGGAGGAGGGGGAGGAGGAACTGGAGCAAACGCAGGAGGTTCAGGTCCACCCAAAGTATATACAAAAGCGAAAGAAATTGTAAAGCAATTTGGCGAATGGTTAAAAACCTTGGCCGCAAAAAGTGCTGCTGCAATACCCGGTCTAATCGGTTCCCTCGTCAGTTTTCTTTTAAAAACAGCGGGATCGGTGGTTGGATTTTTTGGAGAACAGCTATGGATATTTTTAACTGGATTAACATTAGTAATTATAAAGAAAATTATGTATTAATATATCACACCCCCTACAGCATCGACATGTTTGGTGAAAAGAATATTGCAAAGTTTCTTTCTAAAAATAAAGACCTGTTCGGTTCTCTGTCGAATTGGAATGGTGTAAACTTTGACGGGTAAATCGACATATCCTTCGGGCAAATCCAGGTGTCCGACTCAAAGATAATAATCTATATCATAACATTTTAGCTTTCATTAAAGAATGTCAAGAGACTAACTTCTTTAAGCGACTAGAATTCATAAACGTCTTTCAGGAGATTGACAATGATGAAATAGAAGTCCAACATTTACAAGAATATTGGGTTCTTCGATTGATTCGCGATACAGGTAATCGATTTATATTTCAGGCAGACGGAAATATTTATGTTAAGATGTGATTTTTTCTTCAAAGTCATTATATACACGAAGTGAAACTTAAGATGTAATTAATTTTCTTTTTAACTGTAATTTCTTTTTTCTCACTACTATATACATTACACAAAAAATGGGGTACGATAGAACATTATTACCTACTTTCACCAACCGAATACCGCAGGGAACGAAGTCAGAAAGAACTCATCATGTGATTGCTCATAATCCAAGTGAGGCAGATCCAGGCCAGACACTTATCATACGATGTCCAAAGTTAGAAAGCGGAGTAGTACTAGTTCCTAACACTTTCGACCTGGTTTTTGATCTCGAAGTAACGGGACATGAAGATAACCGGGTAGTTCAAAATGTTGCAAAAAATTTGGTGGAGCGTATGGTTCTCACATTTGAGGGTCAGGCACTTTTCAATTTGAATAAATATAACCTTATTGAATGTTATCGCGATCTCTTCAAACATAAAAAGGAGAGAACGAACATGACACTGTACGGAATTCAGAACGAAAATCTAAGAAAATTGAGAAGTGGCGCGGCCGATGCAAATGCCGACAGGCTTTCAAAATGGGACGATCTTTTACTTTTCGACACATATAAAACAAAATATGCTATTCGTCTCACTCATCCCCTCATAACAGGCCATGGAGTTGCATATCCAAAAGAGTTAGGGAGTCATATCGAATGGGAAATTACGTTGGCACCAGCCTCCCAATTACTTGTTAGTAATAATGTTGTTACACCCAATTATAAATTAAAAAACATTCAAATGGAATACGAAACAATTTCTGACCCCGCACTCGCGAGAGAAACTGCTGGTTATTACAACAGTGGGAAAAGTTTTCTCTACGAGCATATACATTATTTTAGAACAATCCCATTCAAAGAATCAACCACGGTTATCAATGAAAATATAAATGTACCACGACGTAGCATTAGAGGTATCTTATTACTCTTCACTAAAAATCAGAATCAGACAGAACTGAACAGTGAACTTTTCTTTAACCCATCCATTGAATCTGTGTCTGTATCAATCGAAGGCATTGCAAATAAAGTGTACGCTCAGAAGATGTTACCAAGACAATTTTGGAAAGAAACACGACGGTATTTTGCTGAAGATAAAGATTGGTGTGAAATTGATATAGATGAAGTTGATTATTTGAAGAATAAATTCTGTCTGTTTATTGATTTACGTAGTTTTAAAGATATTGAGTTTCATGGAAATGGTCTTAAAGTAATGAACACAAAGGATGGAATTCAACTTGAGATAATAAAAATGGACACTTCAGTAAAAGTTGGCGACGACGCTCGCGATGATAATATATTTGCCCACGTTTATGTTATCAGTGATGCCCAGGTCTCTGTTGAAAATAGTAAATTAAAGTCTTTACAATTTAAACCGTAACGTAGGTCATTCCTATCGGCCGTGTTTCTGCCAACCATTCGCCCGTGTCCAGATCGTATAACTGCACACGCTTGATATCATTTGGCGCCATCATAATTTTACTACGCTTTTCACTACGGATTTCTCCAGCCTTTTCCGTACAAACTGTACAAATTGTGCCTGCTCGGGCTCCTTCCTCGTTTTAAACAGATCATATAGTCTTCAAAGTTCAAATGTTTTCTAACACAAACATCTTTTATCCCTTTATTTTTTTTCGTCTCGGAAGTTGGAGTTCGAAAAGCATACACTTTTGAAGCGTATGCCGACAAAATCAAGAATAGGTGCACCATTCAACTCATCTTTAAATTTACCTATCACTTTTTTATTAATCTTCGGAAAGTTGGCAGGCATCCCACTAGTATCATATATAGACTTCTCACCATTCTTTTCCACATCTTCCCTAACTATATCATTGAAAGTTGTATCTGCAGAAGGAAGAGGCACACTGTAAACAAAAACTGTCAGTATCCATGTAGGCTAATCGTATTCCAGGAACCGTACCCGAAAGTAATTGTAATGTCTCTCATACATAAGCAGTTTAGAAAGTTCCAGTACTGCCGCGCCAATGAAAACTGGCTTTTTATATTCATATTGATCCCTTTTCAGTTCCAGTAGGACACTGTCGCAGGAATCGCCAACCTTTTGGAAGTTATGAAAGTTATATGTTTCGTCTTTGGATTATACTTCTGAATCTTTTTACGGCCACTATCCGTACCGTTCCGGCCCGAAACAAATTTAAAGTCTCTGTACTTTCGAACATCCTCTATCGTCTTACCGAACATTGCATTATTCATCAGCTTATAGAAATTCTTTTCAAAATCTGTCGTCCCCTTTGTCCTCATTTCAGTGTTAAAGTCAATATATTGCTCGAGACACGGAGCCTCATCGAAAGCAAGCACCCGATAAATCTTTTTAATCTCATTCCCATCCGAAGATAGAATTCCAGCAACTTGTAGTGTAAGACGTACCGCTTTCTGTCCAACAGACTTGTAATCAGTCGTCCGTCTCGGGCATACCATTCGTCCCACTCTTCCCTCGTCATCCAATGAAGTCCGCCAGTTGGCATTTTTTGACTCATTGCCCATCCGTAAAGATTATTAGCATCGAGATATTTTATTTCGGACACCGGCTTCTCTGGATCCCAGTTCCCACCAGCTCCGCCAGGCTCATCTGTTGCATAAGCCGGATGATTTGTCTTTAAGTAATGAATATTACACTGACTGATACCGCCTCGAATCCCCCTCTGTACGAAATTCATCTGGTTGGCATCTTGAATTAGCCCAAATTTATTACCCGTATAAAGTAACATAGCATCCCATGTTAGACCAGGCGCCGACATATAGTGGGCTGGATCTAACTTATATGCTTCTAAACATGTGTCACGGAAATTTTCGAATATATTTGCAAGAAGTAGAATGTCAGTCTCACAATAGAATTCCATATAATCACGAATCGTCTTACATTCAACTTCGTCCCATACTCGCAAAGCATGTTCGTAATCGGACTCTGAAATCCCCTCTTCCGTCAATTCGCTATAAAATTTATCCCTCTCCGGGAGCTCCTCCTCTCCCAGTCTGTCAACCGAGTCTAAATATTCGTAGGGGAAGAAACCTTTCGCCCTTTGAATGTCCGGGTACGTAAGTGGTACTGCCGTCCATCCGTGGTCCGGCACAGTCGTTGCCAACTTCGCGAGCGACCCCATCATCAACTGAGCACTGTCCATAAACTTTATAGAAAAGAAACGTTTCTTTGTCTCCCTCTTCCCATCAACAACAATTGAGGCACTAAAAATAAATGTTTTCGAGAGACCCATAATTCCACCATTGCTCGTCTTAGCTATTATATTTGGCTCTGGTCCAGGACCATCATCTATTTCATGTAATTCTTTCAAAATAAAAGAACCATCGTATCCCTTGAGGTTGTGAAAGTAGATAGGAATGGTTCTCGACGGCCGGCATCCCTCGCAATAAAAAGTCGTTTCCTCCTTCACTACTCGGTATCCTGCCGGCTCTCCACATGCAATACAGACTGGATTGTCGTAATTAGCAGGATCTTTCATCGGTATTATTTTCCAATAATACGATTTCGAATAATACTCGGCCGTTCTTTCATATCCTTTAGAAATTCTGTAACACAGGAGAGACCTGTGAATGTTCTTTTACCATAAACTTTGGTCGCCCCCCCCACCGTTCCACCATAACATACGAAAGACAAATTGGAATATGTCGACCAGTCCCCTTCTCAATAATTGCCTCAGTATCTGCATAGACGACGTAGGGGGACACCACCTTCTTCCGATGTCCTTCGAATTGACATACTTCCTTAGGAAAAACTGGCTGGGCGGCGTCTGTTCCACAGTATACCTGATGTTTTTCTAATTCTTCTGTTGACTTAAAACCTCTTTTACAAACCAGGCAAATACACTTTCTTCTGTGCTTATTCTTACGATTAGTATGAGAATTAAGAAGACGATTTAACGAAGTAATTGGCACGAAGTGACCCCCGTTCCCACCAACTATCAGTAATATATTTGCTATCTGATCCGCTCCGCCGGGTCCCTCGGCTCCGCTATATAACACAGTTATGTCTGACGGGGCGGGATCGGACTCATAGATCTGAAACACTTGAAGTTTCGTGCTCGGATTTTGCTGCTCGAAGCGCCTGAATACAGTCAGATCAGCGGGCGTAGGAAATGGTACCTCATCCCAACAGTAGTCAGCAATAAATTTGTCAAACGTATTCCATTTTCTCCTTACCTGACCACATTTCTTTTTGCGAAACTCGGGATCGCTCAACTTTATACTTGCTACGACGGCATACTGAAAACAATTCTCGGCCCCCACCGGTAGAATAAGATCGCTCACACATTTCTTATTTTTTAACCATTCGGGGAGTTGGACTGCGCCAGCCCCGGCACCGAGTAAAGCTTCTACTAGAATTACTTCAAAATTAAGTATCTCCTCGAGAACGAGACCAGAACCCTCAACAGCTTCAATTGTATCAAGCATACGATCGTAGCGATCTATTAATTGTTGTTTCACATCCGCCCCTCTTACATCTTTTGTGTATGTATCTTTTAATTTAACAGGCAATGTACGATTTTGTGTATTACCAGTTTTCGGATCCGATAATTTGACTTCCATTTCAGTATAAACAGAGTACATCTTTCTTTCTTTGGCCATACCTTCAATATCCACCAGCTCCCCGATATCCTCGACTCGCTTGACTTCAGGAAATTCTTTTCGTAAAACTGCTCCCTTGAATGCTGTATGTAATCGACGGGCCATAATAATCTTTATGATATATACTATCCTAAAATTTTTAAAATGAAAAAATAATTATCTATGATAGGTCATCAAAATCCACTATAATATTTTTGGCAGCATTTATTTGTTTATATATCTCGCCTAATCTTTCTAAGTCGACTAGTTCTTCCGCATCTTGAATTTCTGGTTTATTAGGCGCAGCACAAAATAACCTCTCAACAGTGAAAGAAAGGGCACGCTTACTTAAGCGCGGTTTAAATGCTAAGAATTCTATCTTACTACCTTTCCTGATATTACGAGGTACAATAGCAGGATTTTCTCGGACTGGCAATGGACTCACTGCTTTAAAACCACAATCAATTTCTTGAACCATATCAATACATGTAGCGAAATCGACCTCTCTTTTAAACCGAAATTTAAAATACGCCACGCCCTGTGCCTCGCTCCCTCGCTTCTGATACACTTTAGATGGATTGTAAAATCCAGTAGTATTCTTGGAGTGAGCGGCTAGGCTTGCAGCATAACTTTTAGCAGTGCTTGCATCGAAACTTTCACCTAAGGTACGGAATATTATTAAATCAGTAAACTTTTGAAGACTCGGTTGCCAACGGACACACATTTCATCGCATGTAGCAGGATCTTTAGAACCATATTTAGGTCCGATGGGAAAAACTACTTCTAGCTCATTGTCTACATATATAATAGGATCTACCAAAGATTCCTCAAATATGAGTTTGCCGTCACTGATTTGGACGTCTTCTCCGGTTTCAAGTATTTTTATTGCATTTGAAATAGAAAGGATTGTCATTGTCTTATCGTATATATCTTAATAAAATAATTTAAAAAAATTTTTTCTATGATATAGTATCCCGAAATGTCATACATATTCATAAATGGACCAACTGGAAGTGGTAAGAGTTACGATGCAGTAAATTTGACGGAGACTCACGTACCAGAATTTGACACTAGTTTTTCCAGCAACATTGCCGACTTTTATAATGGGCGCCACGTTTCGATTGCCGATTTTCAGAATCAGTTTATAGAACATACTCTTAGTTTACAATGTCAGGCTGGGGAGGGGTCCCCTTCAGAACGCTACATTATTTGTGACTCTTCCATAATTCAACATCTAACTTTTTCTAGAATCCGGGGCGTGGCAGCGGAAGAAAAAAAGATTGTTTCTAGAGCATTTGACCATTTACATAGTTTCATTATCATATTCAAAGATATGCCTTGGGATTATTGCAGGCGGAATGTGTTGACTCGAGCCAGGTCGTACGAAATAACCGCCTTAGAAGAACTAGAAGAGATTCACAACAAGTTCAAACAGACTTTCTTAGAAATTTGCCACGACTACAGGCTTCCATGTTTGGTAATTCATCAATCTCTTACGCCTGAAGTTCTCAAGAATATACTTAATCCAACAATTGATACCGAGACAGTCGGGCCAGTAGAATATCCACGAGCTTTTGACTTTGGAATTGCATGGAGCGGCGGCAGCCAAGGATTTTTAATAGACGGTTTCAGCAAGGAGGAACTTGAAAAAGCTTATTATCCACCTAATCAAGAACAACTAGAACAACCTCGAGTCTCACTAAAGAACCTACACAAACTTCTTAACGCTTGTGAATCTGTGCACGCTTATAATGCTTCTTTTGACTTACGAGCACTTGATATGATGAAAAGGGGGGACTTTGAAGTTACTTGTCTATGGCTCATGTCAGTTGTGTACATTATACTTCAACCAGAACTTATAGATAAAGCTGAAAAAGGGGGACTCGAAAGAACGGATAAGGGCAACATGCACAGTCGCTTTGAAGATCTTGCAAACTTAATATGTTCAGGAACCGAGGTACCACCTCATCCACATACTGCCGAAAAAGATGCAGTAAGTGAACATTACTTACGACAGTACATGATAAATACTTGGCCAGGTGGTTGGAAGCGGGGTGGTAAACTGACACTTTCTTCTTTCAAGAAATTAAGACTTCCTCCATGGTACTTATTGAGTAACTTTCGTAAATACTTACGTTAGTACTTGCGTTAGTACTTACGTAGTACTTACGTTAGTACTTGACAAGTACCAGCACAGGAACTTACGAAGTTCTAATAACATTTTCCTCCGGCTCCCAACTATTGAAACTTTCTGGATAACCTTTCCATTTTATCAGATAATATTTCTTTCCTCTAATTTTTTTCGTCTTCAAAATTCGTTCTACTCTGTACAGCTCGTCGGCTCCCCGTTCCGAAAGGGCACTCTGAAGTTCATCAGAATAGAAAGTGCCGAGTATTTCCTCTCCATTCAGATCTTTTATTTTGTAAACTGGTCCCAGTCCCAGTTCCCAGTCCAGCTGCATATACCACTTTTGAAACCACGAAAATCTCCTCTGTCCAATTTGGTAAATATCCTTTCTTGAAAGTGGTCTTGTATTTTGTAATTCGGACCCGTTCTCCCGGCTTGAATTCAGGGTCAACTCCCATGGCTGCCAACTCAGGGTAGAGTGTATAAAATGCCTGCCAATCGTTCTCCTCTGTTACGTCGACGGGTTTCATTTTGATACTTCCGTGTACGGTGTTATTGTAATTCTCAAGAAGTTCTGGTAGAATAGAAAGCCATTCTCGTGTCTGTCTGTATGTGAAGTATTTCCACATCATCGTCTTAAGGGTCCGATTAAAACGTTCAACAACGCTAGCTTTTTTGTCACTGTAGGTGTGAAACCAGTGAATTCCCACCTCCTCCAACCACCCCTGCATTTTTCGGTTAGTAAATTCCCGTCCCTCATCTGTCTGAAGTTTGTCGGGCCTTCTCCCACTTTTCTTAATTATGTCTTGTAGTGCCTTCAGAGTGTCATCGGCCGTTTTTGACTGTATCGGCCTGGCCCATGCGTATTTACTGAGTACATCGATTACTGTTAGCATGTATCGAATGTTACGGTTCTCTTTTGCGAACGGGGGAGGGAATTCCACGAGGTCAGCCAAAACTCGTCCACCGATGTTACGAAAACGCGCCTCCCACCACGAGTACGAGGTACCGGTTTATGTAGATTATAAGTTAGCTGAGTTTTTAACCAGTCCTGTACCTCTTTCTTAGTAACGTGGAGTCCGCTGGCGCGTGCTGCGTCATATAATTTTTGTACACCTCCAAAACCAGTTTTCGGGTTGTAATATAATTCTCTAAGAGTGCCTTCGGTGTTCCTATCGGTAGATCCTTCCATGATTAGCTATATTAAGCGAAAAATTGAATGTCGTACGGATGCCGTAAATGAAATACTAGTTTACTGAATGGTCTCCTTTTCAATTGCCTGATTAGGGAACCCACCTCCCGTTCTGACACCTCCATTCCATATTCTTTAATAATAGTTTTGTTGTCTGTCTTGCTCGGTGTGTAAAAAAGTACTAACATCTGTATGTTTTCCCTAAATGGTTTACTAATACTAGTATATTGTTGAGTTAGAACCCAGACAGATAATCCGTCGTGTCTTGCGCTGAAACCAAGTTTGACTAAAACATCACTGCGCTTCTTCATATCTTTGGACGAGGCGCAGTCGTCGAGGATTATTAAAGTGTTCGTGCCGGCCCATTCTTTATGCACGAAGGCTAGTGTATCATCCACAGCATCGAGTCCGACTGGAAACACGAATACGTTGTCATCGGTGAAAATGAATCTTTTATTGTACGTTTCATTGTTCATGAATGTCGGACAAATGAAAACTATATATTCGAATTTCCTTAAATACAGACCGGTGAGAGGAGATCCATTACATATTCTGTTTTGCCAGAATTTGTCGGTCCAGTTACAATCATGTTGAATGGTACAGTTGCATTCATCGGATCTATATACTTTACATGAATCTCTCTTCTAGTTCTATAAATAAAATTATGTATTACTCCATCTCATGCAATGTAGAGGAGCTGGGAACCTCCCCCTCCCCTCCCCCCGGAACCCCTGTCGGAACTGTTCCGGAAGGAGACGCTACGTGCTCTGTTTTTTTTCGCTTTCTGGGGAGGATCTTTCCGGGGGGGGGGGACAATTATGCCGAGCACGCCCCCAATATAGCCCTAATGCAGTCAATGAAACTCCCACAATTCCTAAAACAAGATAACATTTATTATACCATTTATTATCACACTGTTGTGGTGGTACCCTATCGGAACCGTTACGAGAGGGCTCCCGAAAGGGGCTCGCTACCGCATCACTATCACTCCATTGCTTGGCGTTTCTTCTCCTTGTTTTGCCTGTTCCATTCCGCTAATCGCCTGCCCGCAGCAACTCTCCCTGGATGCTTCGTCGGTAACGTAATTTTCTCTATGTTGCGCTGTGGCGTAGCCGGAGGTGGGAAGGTCGTCGTTTCCGTTTGCGGTGTGGGGGTCGTCGTCGTTTCCGTTTGCTGAGTCGGTGCTTGCGAAGTTGAATCCATTTATTTCAGGTATTATATTAAGCCCGATTTTTTTAAAATTTAAATGTTTACCCGTAATTAAACCGGTGGAAATTAGAGCAATCAGGGGCCCCCATGTGTAGGCAATCCGTCCTGATAATCATTTTATTCACTGTTTAGAATAAAATCCTTTTTAAGATCAGTGGCATAGTTATCTCGATCATCGATTGGAACTACCTGACTTATTGCGCGGGCTCCTAGATCTATGAAACTTTGAGTGATGGTATCACTTATAAGAGAACTGTATTTCGCTTCATAGACTTTAAAGACTCGTGTTATGGATTCATCGTTCCACCTTTCCACTTCTCTAACTGTAAACTCCTTACCAAAAAATAACTTACTTTGACCACTTGCGATGACACAGAGTATTTTTTCACGTTTAGTCTCTATTATGGATCGAGCGTCCGAAGGTAGTTCCGAAGTCCCTTCGGAACGCGTATTTGCCGCTGCCGATGACTTTATTAAATTCTCCATTGTTTGCAGTATGTTATCTATTCTTAGTAAAAAATAAAAAATTCGTTTAAACCTGAATCCGAAATAAAGTATTAACATAGTCTGGAATGTTAGTACCATTCCGATAGGGATTCCGAAGTATGGAAAATTCTCCTCCATTAAAATCTATCTGTATATAGAAACACGAATAATGAGTACAGACCTATTCCCAGTTGCTTTTCAATTGAATAAGACGAGCGTACCGACAGTACAGCATGCTGATATTCCTCCAAACCGAATGGGGGAATAAAACCTATTGTCATGGACTTAGAAATATATGTAACGCCGACAGATAAATTTACTTTTCATCCAAGGGATGTGTTCAAAGATAACGTAATCACTCATCGATCAGCGAAAGAAAGTAATGTCTGGCTGGGCAGCCCGCATATAAAAAATATTGGGACCAGCAACTGAATTTCGCCGTATGGTGCAGCACTACTGGTTGTGGTATATCATTCGCCCATCTCGTCGATAAGAAATTTCCGCCCCAAATACGATCATTCTGTTGTTTCCATGTATATTTTACAATACGTCGTATTCTTCATGAAATGGGCGTTGCACTTCCAGACGATACCCCCACCTTCAAAGCCGGCGACAATCCATACAATCTCGTCCAATATGAACTTCTATGTACAGAATTTGGAAATATAAGTCCAACGAAGTCCGACTTTCGTTATCGAAAAGGCAAAATCAGGTCTTGGTTATGGATATGAATATTACACTAATCGTGGGCCTGTTCAACAGCCAAAAGCGATATACAACGGTCATGACTTTTTCCTCTCCGCCGACGGAGGCGTTTTCTATACACATACAATTTTTGGAAAGAAAAAACATGTACTGTCCGACAAAGACCGATCACACTACTATTTCTTTCGAAATGATGGATCGGAGGGACAATACAATAGTTTCATTCCTCTGAAGGGAGACTCAGGATGACAAAGGCCGGTCTCGCTTGCCTCAATGAAAGCCTTGAAGCCTACGTATATTGCATACTCGGCGCACAAGCAAATATTCGCAGTACCATTGTGGGCGATACTGGCAGTGCAGTGCAAGTAAGAAAAGAATTCGGCGTTCTCCTCGAAGATGAAATTCGCAATACCGACAAAGTAATCAGTTATAGGCGATATCAAGACACAATAATGAATACTGGTGTCAAACTTGATATGGCAGTTTCACCCAATTTACTTCTCTTGCCGTCTGAGATGGTCATTCTTTCGGGCCCGGCAATCTCAGGTTATAATAATGAATTGCAATACGCAACTGAATCTATGGTGTTCGGGGTGAATGGTGATATAAACACGGAAGTTCGAGAAAGTGCTATACATGAGATGGAAGGAGGGGGGAGGATCCCGTGAAGTGGCAGGACGAGCCCGGAGCGACTGATACGAGTCGGGGCCCCCTCTCGGAACAGGCAGCATCTGCAACACTCGGCGCAGACACTATTCACGAATATGGCAAAATTGGTTTGTTATCTTTAGCAATATTCATTACTATTGTAGGTGGAATATTCTAACTCGAGACTAATGTTAAACCTGTTCTCCAACTCCCCCATATTTTTTTATTTTTATTTTTCTATTTTTATATACTAGTCAGCAATCATGGATACTAAAACAGTTGTAAACACAATGTACGATGGTATTGTAATCGCAGGACTTGCGATGGGATATCTTATGATCTCCAGCAAATTTCTGAAAATGGATATGGGCGATCCAAGTCGACCAAATTTAATTCGATTGGCGAAATTAGGCGGCGCGACTGCTGCCGCGGTTGCGACCAAAGATCTCCTTGAACAGAAAAATATTATTCCTGCAGAACCTTATACTTTGTAATAATATACAACCATGGCTTCAGCTATAGGAATGACAGTTCTCGGTGCTGTATTAAATGCAACGGCATTCACAGGTGGAAATATTATCGGACAAAAGCTTTCTGGGAATGGTGACGCTCTTATTGAAGAAAAGGTCCGACATGATAAAGCATTAGAAAAATTTGAACATGATCGCAACGTCTGGTCAGAAAAAAGATTACTTCAAGCTGACTGGGAAAGAGAAAATCGGGCAAAGGACGCGCATGCTGCGGCAGAGTTAAGAGATACAGATGCAGAAATCCTTGAAGAAGCAGAAGCGGTGCAAAGCAACTCTACGTCAGGCCGTTCCGAAGGGGCAGTTCAATTCTCAGATTATTATCAGCCAAGTCAAGAGCAAAAAAAATATGAGATGATCTATATTGCTGGAGGATTGGTCGTGGGATGGTTTATTATGCATTAGCTACAATAATTCAATACAAAAGCTAATTGGCCAGTTATTGAAACCGACTTCCTTTCCGTTTTGATCTGTTATCCAAATACGCATTGAATTCATGTAATCTGAGCCTTTTCTTAATGGCATGGAAATTGAGCCGTTTTTAAAATCATAGGTGACCTTTTCACTTATTTCTTTTGTATCTCGGATGGGAAGTATTTGTAAACAGTTCGATACTTCCCTTGTATATATTCACCAGAGCCCAAGCCAACATAATTTCCAGTAAAATCAACGACATCTGAATGAACTATATTCAGTAATTGTTAAGAAATCTGCTCGATCTGAACTCATAGTACTTTTGTCACTGGGTTGTCCTCAGGCTTATCTGAAAAGCCGACGACGTTGGCGAAGCTACCTGTGGCATTGAAATAGACTTTAATATCTTTAGCCAAAGTTAGATAAACATGGTTTGTCGGCAGATGTTTTTCAAAATTAATTTTTTGCTTCAACCCGATTGCTTTGTTTAACGTATCAATATTGTAGTTACCCGGACGTATTGATTTTGTTGTCTTATTTTTTGGGTCGTTTCCTTCTTGATATTTTAGTACATTATTCGCCCTCGTTATGTTATGCCATGAATTATATAGTCCACACTCTAGCAGTCGTATCTTCGTAAACTGTGTCATGTCAATGCTAGGGTTAAAATTAACAGTAACCGGTTCGCCTGTTTTGCTTACAATCCAAATGATCATCGTTGTACGTTGTATATATTACTAAGTATAAGTGTTCGATGAATATTATTACAAGGTATTATTTATTTTCCACTGTATATAGGTTAATCATGTCTGGTCCAAGTAACTTCGGTCTAGGTGCAATTCACGTACAAAATCTCGAGCTCGAAGATCTGAGTGATGTTAAAGTTAACAATAATACTAAGATAGCAGGTAATCATAATAAGGATTACGTTCTTCATTATAAGGACCGCGAGAAACTTTTTGTCTTAGCTTTATCCGACGTGCAAACCCACGAGCATGCTGTAGAATTTTCTGAACTGAAAGACATTGATGAGTCCATAATAGACGCTACAAAGGCTTCGAATGATCCTACTCCTTTTGCTCTGACGTGGGATGGAGATAGTCAGAAATTCATGCCTTATAATGTACCACGTAACATCTTAGATATATTGGATAGTGAAATTAGTGGTGGAGTTGCTGAACTGCCAGGAACTCCAAATGTTATTTATTTCGATAGCAATGTTAACAAGTACAAGTTGTTAGATTTTCGTAGTTGGCTTACTCCTACGAATCCATACATTGCACTTCTTGGTATACCGATTCACCTTAAAATTAGTCCTCTTAATACAATAATGAAGGCAGATAATACACTAAGAAGGTGGATAAACGAGGGGGAGAATTATTGCTCGTATACAGCTAGCGGAGTTCCAGTAAGATTATTTTGGGACACAACGGCCTCGAAACTGGGTCTGAAAAGTGTCGGTGATGAGGCAGCTGTTCTCACTTTACAGACTGTAAATCAACAGATGACAGACAATATGAAAATACTTCAACATGGTACAGTTCTCATTAGATGTGTAAAGTTAGCTACAGGAGACGAGTTTGATGATTTGGTTGGATATTACGCTATGAAAACAGATAACAGAACAACTTGTGATATTATCATAAGTATTGATAAAGATCGCAATGAAATGAGTATTGAATGTTTTGTTGGTGGGAATAGAGTAGAGAACGACTTAGGAACTACATTTGTACGTAGAGATAAAAGAGTGAACACTTTAGATATCAGTACCATTCATCTGAAACGTCTCATTTTATTTGAAGTAATGGTCTTCCGACATATTTTAAGTTCAGAGGAAATTACTAAAATTTTATCTATCGGGTGAACAAGTTAACTAGAGTCGTTCAGAAAAAATTCCACAGAAAATTTTTCTGAAAACTGTAGAGACTCAGACCTCTGAAATCACATGACAAGTTGCTAAGCAACTGGAAGGGTATTGCGAAAGTTCCCTACGGCCACTGGTAGGGCAGGAATGACTGCAGCAAGCGCGCTGCTGATGAGCACGCCTTTTGCCATGTTAAGGCTGGTATTGATTTGGCCGATCAACTTGTAACTGCACCGGTAAGCATGACTTCTTTTGACATATTCAGGAGCTCCATCGTTGGCGGTACGGGAGGCACAGAAAAGGTCCAAGAAGAGCTGGGTGTTCTCCTTGAAGATGAGATCATTAACATATAAAAGCTGCCAGCTACCAAATGTGGGAAGACACGATTGACTCTGGCAAAGTGAAGCTGGACATGGTGGTTTGCTGGCTCTGCTGCTGATTGTAAGCAAGATGCTGATAGTCACCTGAAGCATTGCAGGATACAACATCAAGCTGCAGTATGCCACTGCCGAATTGAGTTTTGGCTACGATAAGGAGTCAACACAGAAGCGAAGAAAAACATGGCCTATGAGATGGAAGTGCTCCTCGCCCTGCCAAGACAGACAGGCTCACGGTTGACAAGCTCCCTGCAGAGTCAGGCCCCTCTCTCACACAACACCTACCTCATGCCCCTACACTTGCAGGGAAGGGGTGCAGCCCGCAACCCCACAGCAGAGCCTGAGGCTCTTTTGTAGGGCTTTTTTCATTATTTTACCTATGATGCCTCCATCATTATAGAGCGGTGGACAAATACAGGCACTTTGCATCCTTAGAGGCCATACTGGTATAAGTATAAGAAAGAAAAGTTAGAATGCTGACTCAAGGGCGGCATATAAATTTAAAAAGAAAGACATGAGACCTGGTCCAGTAATATGGGGCAAGAATTGGCCGAGATCAGTTGGCTCGAAAAGCATGAAAAAGCAGAGAAAGCGACCCACAAGGTCAGTGTGGCTCCACCGGAGAGCGGTCCTGAGGCACCGGATGCTACATGCTCTCAGACCTGGCCGGGATCACTTTGACAGCCCTGGGCCTGTACTATTCAAAACATAAGAATGCTTGTCCTCCAGCCGCCTGCCGGCCTGTGACACAGTCAGGGGGCCAGAGGGGCCCTCCTCCTCCTCCTCCTCTTGCTCCTGATCTGCGACATTCTCTTTACAAAATGGAATAATTTATTGACTCCGCCTTTCAATTTTTATATTTACATATTTATAAGGCATGGACACTGAGACCCTTGTCACCACTTTGTACAAAGGGGCTTTGCTGGCAGGGCTGACCGTTGTCTACTCAATGGGCGCAGAAAAAATACTGAAGACAGAGATCGGTGACCCTGGTAAACTTACCTTGAACAGAGTCTTCAAGCTTGGGGGAGCTGTGGCAGTGTCTGTTGCAATGAAAGACGTGCTTGAGCAGAAAAATATGATTCTGAAAGATCCCACTCTTTGAGCACAAATCATGGAAGCATCAGTTGGTATGACAGTTGTCAGGGTGATTCTCAATGCAAATGCCTTCACCAGAGTCAATATGCTTGCCCAGAAACTATCTGGCCAGGGGAAACATTCCAAGCAGAGAGAGAAGCACAATAGGGCATTGGAGAAATTCAATCGAGACAGAGAGGCGTACATAGAGCAGATGCAGTGGATCCAAAAATGGAAGAGACAGACACAGAGCCAAGAACTCTAGGCCAAGAGAGCTGTCTTAGACGGATGAGGACTTGCAGCTCTTTTTGCAAGAGAGCCCTTGTTATGGCTGATGAGACTAAATTTCAAGACTACTACACGCTGATCGCTGGACAGAATAAACGGGAATGGATCTATGTCATGGCAGCCTTGTCGGGAGCCTCGGGGTGTTTCTGCTTTGACTGGGCAAGTCACTTTCTGCTGGACTTTGACGCTATTTTGCTGTTTGACTTGCCGTATTTCTCTATGTCTCTCAAGGGCAAGACACTTGCACACAGTTGTATGTGAACCAAAGTCACCTGCTGCTGGCCTTGTGGTATTTCTCTATTCCTTTCAAGCGCAAGACACTTGCAGTCAGTTATGTGGGAGAAGGTGGCTGGCTTGTTGTCTTTGAAGACATATGCTGCATCTTCAGGCCACTTGCGTTGGACTTGCCATATATCTCTATGTCTCTCATGAGAAAGACATTTGCAGACAGTCGTGTGAGACGTCAGCAATCATTAGATGGAAAAATAGACAAAGCATGCTCAGCTTCGTCCAGCCCTCTGCCCAAAAACCAATGGAGATCCACATACCCTCTGCAGAGTCTGCACCTCCCTCTCACTCTCTGTCGACTTGCAGAGGGTGTATATCACACGGAACGGGTGGCTCCTTGACTCTGACATGAAGATGAAGATCCGCCGTATCATGGTGGCAGAGGTCAGTCAGATGGCCCAGACAGACACGGGGGAGGAGAAGCCTGTCATACTTGAGAACACCAGCACCCACAAGGTCGTGTTCCACTTGGACCACATTCCTAGCAGTGCAGTGATCCTCCGTACTTCCATGTTGTTTGTGGCTGGATAGCTGAGTTGCACAAGCCTACTAGTGGGAGGTAGCTATATCTCTACCATCCCCTATTAGATTGAGAAATATAGTAGCTGCCGTAGGTGCAGCACAGCCTCTTAGATGTGCCCTTCAATTTTTGTGTCTGATTGGCCCAAGCTGCCTTTTTCGGGCAGCTGCTTGGTCAGCTCTATCGTTACCGTTGGCGAGGGTGTCAACCCCATTTTGGGTAATCAAGTGCTTGCTGTCATAGAGGGACAGAAAAACCTTGTTCAAGAGCTGTCAATAGATATGGTACCCACACGAACACAGAACGTCAATGCCCTTTGCGGAAGCTCCTCCTGCTGAGATGACCTCTGATGCCTACTAAGCATAAGCACACTTTTTCATGCCCTTGACCCTCTTGGTGACTGTTGCCTGGCCTCTTGGATGAAGTACATCTTGGGAGGCAGGCCTAATACTCAGCAATAGGGTGCCTGGTGCACTCGTCCTTCATCTTGCCAAGCACCTTCTGGTTCTCTTGGCTAAAGAGGAAGTGATCATGCGGATAGTTGGACGTGTTGTAGAGGGGCCAGCGCCTGGCCATGTCCTGGTAGACATCCTCTGTCTGGACCTCAAGGAGGAGCGAGTCAGTATCCATGTAGAGCAGCTGGCAGTGCTCCCCATACTTGGCTTTCATCTGGTTGTAGAATAAGTCAAACATGTGGAGCTTTGAGAGGTCCAGGATGCTCATGCCCACATACACAGGGTGGTTGAGGATGAGCCGGTGCTTGTGGAGCTGGACTGCTGCAAGGTCATATCGAAGATGTTTGCCCGCACGTAGGCAGGGCTGGCCAGCAGGCACCAAATATTGCCCTCCTCATGTGCGCGCATTAGCTGCATGTCTACCCACTTGTGGGTGTTCTGCATGGTTTTCCCAAGAACGAGCTGTTCATCAGGTTGTAGAGGTCTTTTTCAAAGGTTGCTGCTGCCTGTTTCCGGAGCTCTGTATTAACCCAGATATAGGGCTCCATCCAGGGGCTCTGTGCAAACTTCAGGGCACGGTGGATATTCTTCAGCCCAAGCACCCCGGAGAGGTACAGCTGCAGGCTGCGGTAGTGGAGGATGTAGCGCTCCATTCTCAGTGGTGTGCGACCAGCTTTTCAACCTCAGAAGAGCACTCACTTTCCTCCCAAGAGCCCTTGCTGGTGTGCCGATAGAGGGTAATCATTTTGACCATGGTGCAGCTTGACAGGGTACTCGAGGTGTACCTTGAATATGTAACCTTCAAGAGCGCCCCCTGGTTGGATGGCAATAGTCACCTCAAGTATTCTGTCATCAATCCATTGGAAGCCCACCGTGGGCAGCAACTGGCTCATCGCCCAGCCGTAGATGTTGTTGGCATCCAGGTTGAGGATGTAGCTGTTGCACTTAGCCGGGTTGTATCCATCTACTGTGGGGTTGTTTGCCTTTGCGTATCTTTTTGTCACTATCAGGATTCCTCATTGCAGCCCTTTCTCGACAAAGAGGTGCTGCGCGTAGTCTGTTAGCAGATCTACCATAACCCTTGTTTTTAGTCCCCACAGACACCAACGGACACCGTTCGGGGGACTTAAAGGTTTGGTCATGTCCGTGCGTCCGTCCATCAGTGTGTGCATTTGTCTGTTTGTCCATTGTTGAAGATATCTACAGAGATGCGTGGAGTGATTTCATTCAAACTTGGTACAGGGATTACTTCATATGTCATACATATGCTCGTCAATTTGTTTTGTGATACAATCCAATATGGCCGCCGTGCGGTATTTTGATACGATTTTTTCATGTACGGAGCCATAACACAGGCACATCTCAAGCAATTTTATTCAAAGTTGGTACAGGACATTGACCTATATCATACATATGCATGTCAATTTGTTTCACGATATGATCCAATATGGCCACCGTGCGGCCATTTTGTTACGATTTTTTCGTGTACGGAGCCACAACTCAGGCATGTCTGAACCGATTTTATTCAAAGTTTGTACAAGGACATTGACCTATGTCATGCATATCAACATTGAATTGTTTAGTGATACGATCCAATATGCCCACATGGCAGCAATTTTGTTACGAGATTTTCATAAACGGAGCCATAACTCAAACACATCTCAACCAATTCTATTCAAAGTTGGTACAAGGACATTGACCATTGATACGTTGGCCTTGAACACCACGCCTTTGACTTGACAGTTACCCTTCAAGGGGCATGCTGACTTAACCCTGCAATTGCAATCAGCCGCTTGCCTTTAGCGCTGTATTGTATCGCCCTTTATATTTATCAAAGATGATAAGGGCATCTGATAAATATAAGGGGCGATACAATACAGCGCTAAAGGCAAGCGGCTACACCGAACAAATTGAATTCACCAAGACCAACCAATCAGCGAGGAGAAGCAATAACAGGATGTGTCATATCACGTGGTTCAACCCCTTTCAGCAAGAACGTTGAAACAAACATCGGCAGGAAATTTCTCCAGCTTGTCGATAAATATTTTCCAAAGGGGTCTAAACTTCAAAGATCTTCAACAGAAACACAATTAAAGTGAGTTATAGCTGTATGAGGAATATGGCAAGTATAATCAAATCGCACAATAAGAGGGTGATCTCCAGAGAACAGCGTAAGGACCAACCAGCTGATTGCAATTGCAGGGTTAAGTCGGCATTCCCCTTGAAGGGCAACTGTCTAGTCAAAGGCGTGGTGTACAAGGCCAACGTATCAATGGAGGACAACGGAGAGAGGGTTTATATCGGCCTCACTGATAACACCTTCAAGACGCGCTACACTAATCACATGAAGTCGTTCCGCAACGAGAGATACAAAAACGACACCGAGTTATCAAAATATGTATGGAACTTAAGAAATAAGGGACAAGACTTTGACATTTCATGGTCAATCATTGATAAAGCATTGAGCTACTCTAACATGAACAAGCGATGTAATCTTTGTATATCAGAAAAGCTGCACATTATCAATGCTGACAAATCTACACTGTTAAACAAACGCTCTGAGTTGGTTTCAAAATGTCGCCACCAAAACAAATATTATTTATCGAATTTTAACACTACCTACAAATAGAATGGTTCGTCCAAATCATATATGTAAGAGTGTCGAGCTAGAAATCCTTTCACTCTATCTGAGGATTGCAAGATGCATGAAACTTAATAGATTTCATTACTTTGTACTTGAAGTAATCTGTTTATTTATTTATAACGCTCTGCTTTTTGCATTGAGCACTATAATTTCCCTCGAGGACATCTGTATACTTCGATATATATATATATATATATATATATATATATATATATATATATATATTATATATATATATATATATATATATATATATATATATATATATATGTATGTATATACATATATTTTTATATATCTCGAAGAATACAGATGTCCTCGTGGAAAATTATAGAGCTCGATGAGAAGCAGAACGTTAGAAATAAAATAATTACTTCAAGTTCAAAGTAGTGAAATCTATTACTTAAATTTCATGCATCCTGCAATCTTCAGATAGAAGTAAAAGGATTCCCAGCTTGACACTCTTACTTACATGATTGGGACGTACCATTATATTAGTAGGTGGTGTTAAAGTTTGATACATAATGTTTGTTTTGGTGGCGACATTTAGAAACTAACTCAGAGCGTTATTTTAACAGTGAACATTTGTCAGCATTAATAACGTGCAGCTTTTCTGATATGCAAAGATTACATAACTTGCTTATGCTAGAGTAGCTCGATGCAGTTTCAGTGTTCAGAAATATTCTGGGAGATAAAAATGATTCGCTGCATGATTTCATTATTTGAAGTCATCAAACTGTAAACCTAAACAAAAATATAATTATCTGTCACATGACCATCTTGCTTTGGCAACTCTGAGGCTGGTCTTACTTTAAACCAAGCTCACTGTGGGGGCAATGAACAATTACTATCACTTACATATTAGATAAATAGCAAGTTTTGTTAAGGAAAATATTTTACATTTACTTGTAGACTACTAGTACCATGAAAAGTAAAATTATACTTTTGGGTGAAATTCCAATATCATAATTGTTGTCCACATCTGAACTTTCAAAAACCCTATTTGAATCAAGTACATTTGTATCAAGTGTCAAATACCTAAAAAAGCAAAGATTAAGTTAGTTTAGCATTGACAAAAAAAAATATTCATAGCTCTCTCATAGACTCCAATGTATAGTTAATAAACATTTCGTTGAAATTTCAAAATCCAATTTCTTGCACATATATCCAGTTTTAACAATCCTAGTCTAACTAAGTACTTTAAAGTGAATTATCAAACGTCTATAAATACACAGATTTAGCTAGTTTTGTATTGGAAAAAATTATTCATAGTTTCCTCATAGACTACCATGTATAGTGAATCAACGTTTCAGTGAAATTCCAAAATCCAATTTCTTGTGCACAGATCCATTTGTAACCACCCTAGTCTAATTAAGTACATTAATATGAATAATCGAGAATACATAGATACACAGATTTAACTACTTTTGTATTGGAAAAAAATTATTCATAGTTTCCTCATAGACTACCGTGTATACTTGATAAACATTTTCAGTCGGATTTCTTGTACAAATAATAATATGCACCTTTAACCATCAGATTCTGATCAAATACAATTATGTTAATTATCCCACATCTGTAAATGCACAAGTATAGCAAGTTTTTCATTAGAAAAAATTATTCACAATTTGATCATAGACTCCCATGTATAGTGGATGAACATTTTTGGTGAAATTCCAAAGTCAAATTTTTTGTACACATACTAGTTGTAACAACCCTATTCCAATTAAGTACATTTATGTCAATTATCAAATGTCTATAAATGCATAGATATTGCTAGTTTTGTATTGAAAAAGTATTACATAGTTTTCTCATAGACTACCATGTATAGTGAATCAACATTATCAACAGCTGATTATCAATTAAATCCAAATATCAAAATTTTGTACACACATGCTTGCATAAAAATATTGCGATCCACCTATAATTTCTGTCCAATCCCTTTGAGGGGTAATTTCAAAATTATAGCAAGTCAGAAGGGGAAATTTGATCATTAACACCTTGTGAGTTTGTAAGGGGGTCATTTTCAAAAACATTAGATTATTTGGGGGAGGGGGGTTATTGTCCCCCCCGTGTTGTTTGTGTGTGAAGGTTTACTAAAGCAATGGGAGGGGGGATCATGAAATTTTTGTCATCTTAAAAGGGGATCATCAGTTTTTTGGTGCAATGGGTAGGGGGGTTCACTTATTTTGACCGATACACAGGAACAATTTGCCAGCCACCCCCGGCCATAATAACTGAATGCTCCCTTACATTTGCAACCTGTTAAAACACTTTTTTACATCTGCACATACAGAAGTTATCATATTCTTTCTTTTTGAAATACTTGGCAACTAATAATACCTAACCCAATGATTCAATAGCTGACATTACACAATTTGCTCATTGCATCATATTCTTTTACTAAGAAACTTGTAAAGAGGGGCCATATGTGATATAAATGCTATTTAGCATCTACACGTGCACAACGTGCATCATACTCTTCATCTACAAACTTGTAAAGTAGTGCCACATGAGATATATATGCTATTTACATCTACACAGGCACAATGTGCAACATATTTGTTACGAAGAAACGTGTAAATAGGGGCCATATGTGATATAAATGCTATTTCACATCTACACGTGCACAACGTGCATCATATTTGCATCTACAAACTTGTAAACTAGGGCCACATGTGATATAAATGCTATTTTACATCTATATGTGCACAACGTGCATCTTATTCCTCATCTACAAACTTGTGAACTAGGGCCACATTTGATATAAATGCTATTTTACATCTATATCTGCACAACGTGCATCATATTCTTCATCTACAAACTTGTAAACTAGGGCTAAATGTGATGTAAATGCTATTTAAAACCTATTAGCGCACAGCGTGCATCTTATTCCTCATCTACAAACTTGTGATAACTAGGGCCAAATGTAATATAAATGCTATGTTACATACACACACGCACAATGTGCATCATATTCGTCATCTACATACTTGTTAACTAGGCGACAACGTCAGGACATTGCATTGGCAACCTGTGAAAACACTTTTTTGCATCTGCACATACACATTGTGCATCATATTATTTACTAAGAAACTTGTAAACAGGGGCCGTATGCGATCAAAATGCCATTTAACATCTATATGTGCACAACGTCCATCATATCTTCTTCTACAAACTGGTAAACTAGAGCCACATGTGATACAAATGCTATTTTACAGCTATACGCGCAAAACGTGTATCTTATTCTCCATCTACAACTTGTAACTAGGGCCATATTTGATATAAATGCTATTTACTACATATATATATATATATATATATATATATATATATATATATATATATATATATATATATATATGTGTGTGTGTGTGTGTGTGTGTGTGTGTGTGTGTGTGTGCGTGCGTGCGCGCGCACAATGTGCATCTTATTCCTCATCTACAAACTTGTGGACAATAGGTGCCATATTTGATATAAATGCTATTTAACATCTATATGTGGACAATGTGCATCTTATTCCTCATCTACAAACTTGCGAACTAGGGCCATATTTGATATAAATGCTATTTAACATCTATATATGCACAATGTGCATCTTATTCTTCATCTACAAACATGTGGACAATAGGGGCCAGGCCACATTTGATATAAATGCTATTTAACATCTATATGTACACAATGTGCATCTACAAACTGGTGAACTAGGACCACATTTGATATTAATGCGTTTAAAATCTATAAGTGCACAATGTGCATCTTATTCCTCATCTACAAACTTGTGGACTATAGGGGCCATATTTGATATAAATGTTATTTATTAACTTGTGAACTAGGGCCTTATTTGATATAAATGCTATTTAACATCTATATATGCACAATGTGCATCTTACTCCTCATCTATTAATTGTGAACTAGGGCCATATTTGATATAAATGCTATTTCACTTCTATATGTGCACAATGTGCACCATATTCGTCATGTATAAATTTTCATCTACAAATTTGTAAACTATGGCCACCTGTAAAATAAATGCTATTTTACATCTACACGTGCACAACGTGCATCATATTCTTTACTAATAAACTTGGGAACAGGGGCAACCTGTGATATAAATGCTAGTTTACGTCTACACCTGTACAAAGTGCATTATATCCTTCATCTACAAACTTGTAAACTAGGGCCAAATGTGATATAAATGTAATTTTACATCTATATGTGCGAAACGTGCATCATATTATTTACCTATTATCCAGGAAATATCACAGAGGGGTTAAAGAATAATGAATCCAAGTATGTGCGATGACAAAGGACAAGCACATTAATCTGCTTCAACTCTCTGTTCATGTTCCACGCTTTTTCTGACAAACTCACAAATTCTGGATACAATTTTTTTTGACTTTGTAACCCTTTCTTTACCATTTGTTTTTTTTTCGTTCAGTAGTGATTCTAGTCCCTGTTCACCTTTCATGCGAAATGCAATTTGTAAATGGGTCAAAGCCAAGCCACGTGCTGCAATTTTATTGCACATATATTCACTAACAATCCCGTTGCGCACAAGAACATCCAAAGTTTTCAAGTTCTTATTTTTCATTTTTGCATGTTCTACACAGTCACTGATATATTTCCATGTGAATGCAAAGTTATTAAGTGGTAGCTCTACTTTTTCAATCAGCTTTCTGAGAGCTATTACATCTGCATATGCGTCATGGGCATCATATTGTTCACCAAGAAATTTGTAAACAAGGGCTTCCTGGGAGAAACGTTTACAGTGGGGATATATTGATTTGAACGCCCTGTATGTATCTACAAATCCTGCTACATGGGATGATAAGTGGCAAACCGTGTCTGTTGCTACTACAGCATGATGCAACACAGGACAATCGAATGTCATGATGTTGTGTCCAACTAGTATACATGGTTTTGGCCCTAAAAAATCAAAAAAAAATTGACAAGGCTTGTTTGATAGGAAAGGCATAAACGGCTTTACCATTATGCAATAAATTTCCATTTTCAACTGCAAGCCCGGTCACTCTCGTTGCATTTTTACCTATTGGTATCTTCGGCATTACATAAATACTCAGGCAACCACCTGGTCCAACAGCTGCAAGCTGAGTGATGTGTGATGTTTTTGCTAAAAAAATATAAATAGATAGATCAAATAAAAATTCTGCAAAACTGACAGTCTGTTTTTCATTTGAATATTTTTATATTTGCAATGTCACCCATTGTTATTCCGTAATCCTTTAGTCTAGTTGTGAAATTCATTTTTCATTGTTCAGTGCACTGAATGAAAGCTAAATCAAAGGCATACCAGCTGGATTCATTGTTCTTTGTTAACTGCTAATAGGCAGTTTTGAGAACACAGAAAGTCAACTCAGACCAATTTTTCATAGAAATTCCGCAAGCATTATGTAACCCTCTCGATCTACCGAGCATTTAAGAACCTGCGAGACACTCTGAACAACAAGCCTAAAATCACTCTGATCATCATACACTTACCTAAACCGGTAGTCTCTAAGTCAAAATATACCAAAGGTTGACCAAGTAGTTTGATTGGCTGTGGAAGAGGTTCAATACATGGGGGTGGAATCTTCTCAATGTCTTGACAATCTACAGAAAAATCATATGGCTTAGAATTGTTTGCACTTGAATAAAACTTTACATCTCGTGGTTTATGGCCTGCATGTGGTCCCAATCATAAATAGGCCATTTACAAAATCATGTGAGACCTTGGATTTTGAATAACGTTTATTTTAAATCTATCAAAGTCTCCCTTTGAGTGGAAAATCATGTGAGACTACTCAAAGAAGCTAAATACGTGCTATTGTAATGTATACATATGAAATGAGAGAATCCACATGTCCAAAATTATCGGAATTTTGGAGAATTCTATTGTATTCTCTAACTAATAATTTGCTGAAGCAGTGAAAATGAACTGTATTACAGAAGAATTTATGTTCACTACACAGTACAACACAGTGCACTCCTCTCATATAAACTGTGTCACTTAGAATTACAAAAAAATCAAGCAGGATGCTCTGATTACCGAGCCAAAACAATTTATACTTATACCGTTCTGATGTTATTTTCTTATGAATGATATTATGAAAGAATACATTTAATTACCAGGGACGAGATCTATTCCCGTTGTGTATGTGTCACCTTCACGTAATGCCTGCTCTGTTTTCCTAGAACTCTTGTTTTAATTTCAGCTCTTTTCTCAGTTTCTTGACAGATCGTGTCTTACTGGTTGCCTGTCTTTTCCTTTTATGGGATAGGCCATGTTTCTGAGGTAGCATGACGATCCTTTCACTGACCTGAATTACAAACCATGAAAGATATTCAATGATAAGCTAGATAAAAGCATGTATTATGGTATGTTTCGAGTCTACATGCAAATATGACAAAGGGCCAAAACAACTACAAAAATATACATGTAAAAGGTGTATAGATAAAGTACATATTAACTGAACTAGATAGCTTCCATCCCTTACTACGTTGTACTCAAACTGTGCGAAAACAAAATATGAGGGGTGTCACTAAAATAGTTTTAAGAATTAGATGTTTGAATTTTACTCAATCTTTGTTACAATGACTCAATTTTTGTCATTTTTTCAGAAATATAAATGAATATAACTTCACGTCTTTTTTGGCTTGCTGAAGAGAAAAAGTTATATCCATTAATCTTTTCAAGGACTGCAGCAACAACATTCCAGCGGGAGGATGTTGGGAATCATGTGTATGGTGTAGCGCCACCCACCATCTCCTTTACTAATTATGTAGATTATGCATTTGGCGTGTCATTTGTTAGTCGTGTCATTCATTGATTCTAATGATTATTCATACTACAATGTATATATGAACGTGTGATAGTAATAAAGGTCAGTATTTCTCTTATGTTATTGGGTAAATCATTCCAGGCCTCTGTTGCAGCATATTTTACGGTTAACTGACCTGCCTTATGTCTAATTTTTGCTATGGCTAAATCGTTTTGAACACTTGTTCTTTTACTATACATATGTCAAATCGGAAGGAAAAATCTTTAAAAGCATCTGATAGTTTACATAAAGTGCAAGCTGTAATTTATGTTGCTTAAGGTAGCTTTCCGCCTTTGTTTTAGTATTTTGAGATAAAAACACGATTTTTCTTTTATCCCTGAAAAGTATTCCTATAATATTGATCTTCCTTATGTGTAGAATATCTTGGTCGTGAAGTTCCTGTTTTGGGGTGAAATTTTGGAATAAAAATGTACGAGAGGCACAGGTGTACATTTTGGCGTTTGAGACTACCGTTAAGTCTTGATTGACAAGGATTACGCTAAGCAAGCAGCGTCACAGTATTCACATGCACTTAGACAACATACGCTGTGAAAATCCCATTAACACCTACCGTTCACTGCGTGGGTCAAGACCATAGAGTGTACCTGGTGAAAGGTGGGTCTTACCGTTTTTCTCATAGGGGTGGCCGCTCCCAAAAGATCATAATTTATCGACACAATCGGATAAGGTCAGACTTAAGACATTGTTGACGGTACAATTTCAGATTACAAAATGGCCCACACACTAAATGTTTTATTTGGACATTTTTGTGCTTTTGTAAAAGCACCAGGAGTGGTGGATAAGTTTCGTCATGTTAAACATCTTTGAAGAGGCTGTCCCGTATACATAAATGGTACGTTCCACTGGCGGCCTCCGTGACAGCGGGAACACTAGCCCTGGCGATTAGCTGTAGCGGAACACACAGCATCGTACGCAGGGCTACGCAAACACTTGAATACCGCAACAGACACCCTTCACATCTTCAACATTCAAGCAACATTCGGCCGAAGTTTCGGCTTCTTTTGGCCCCAAGACATTTCGACACCCCCGTTACGATTTATTTTTTTCCCTTCAAACTTATAAGTAACTGACAGACCAGTCATTTTCATAAGCGTGACCTTTGCGTTCTGACCAGTATGACTTTTACAGTGCCGTTTAGGGGGCGTTTAGGCGCCGCTTTTCAAACTTTGACAGTGTCGGCGGCTATTGCTATTGAAAATGATATGAAACTCTTTTCTCACGGTTTTTCACCATGCTCTCACAAACTTTAAGGCATGTGAATGCTGACACTATACTTCTCAGTGTTTTGATTTGTAACATTTGGCACGAGTTCCCCCAACCAGGTAGTGCCGAACGTCTTTGGTCGCGTTGCCTAAACGTCTTGGCGTCGGAAATTGTGCGGCCGAAACGACTTTCTGCCAAAAGGTCTAGAAACCCGACATTGTCCGTTCGATGAGAATACTGAGTGAGTTGAACAATTTATGAATAAAAATGAAATATCAGAAACCGCGGCACTTGAACTACTTGGGATTAGAAAATACAAGGTGGAAACAAATTGCATGGGCTTCAAGACATCGACAGGAAATTTTCCCAAGGCAAAATACGTAGCGATGCAGAAATCACACGCCACAAAACAATAGCTGCTTTGGTTTGCAGACGTTTTTGGTACAATGGCAGTGAACTGATAGTGTCGAAGTCGTTTCAATCCCGCGGTACCGTTTTTCCTTGTCCCATTTCGTTACCGACCTTGACAAGGTAAAACATACGTCGACTAACAAATGTTTATCGTACACCGGACGAATGTGAATCAAATGATTTTATGGGAATGGACACGACAACATTGTTATCAGTTATCATGGCAGTAGCCAAAATGCTGCAGGACCGAAGACAAATTTCAATATGAATTTGACCGTCACAACGTAATAACGTAATCGCCCTGAGTTTTCATCAACATGTCATCATTGGTCTAAACCATTGAATGAGACGCTTACGGGCTAACTACTTGACGTGTATGACGCTGGACGAGCGGTCTATCGCATGCAACTTGCGTTTGATGAAATGACGTACTTTTCTCTATGTTCATGTTTTCTCAACTTCTCTCCTTTGACTTTTATGCCGCCGACAGGCGATTGGCTCATTTTAGCATAAATGACTCCAGAAACGGTCTTCACTCACAGAAATGCTGTACAGAGTGAGGACGAACTATTGTCTCAGAAATGCTCGTAGTTTGATTAGTGTTAATCGGTTTTCAAGGCGCGTGAAGATCTAAAAAATGGCTGCTCACCAGAATCCTCGGTTACTCTAACCGTAATGGATCACAGCATGGAGCTGTTCTTTTTATCTCCATGATCACATACACCGCAAATGTACATCCACATACAAACGCAGATATTTCTGTTGTCAGCCAATATTGTTTTCCCTATATCACTCATCGGGCTCGCTTTCATTCCGCAGCCGTGAGTCGTTTCCGAGGTGGAATCGAATGCTGCCATAAACTTACACTATAGTGTACGCTTGTCATGGAGGTAATAAGTCCAAGCGCTCATGTAGACGGCATCGAGATGCCGTAGCAGTTCCGACAGTTAGGTCGAACAGTTAATACTCTATTTAAACCTTACAACTAATCAGTCAACAGATTATGCATAATCCCTTCCCTGGCACTCCCCAAGTTTATTTACTCATCAGCTACTGTGTAGATTGCGCTCTAAAAAAAGTACAACGCTCCCAAAATTCACCCTTTTTAGCCTCATTTCGACCGTTGACACTGATTTCAATGAGTGAATATACTGTTGAAGTTGAACACTTTGATTTCACTATCTGGTTTTAGTGTTTTGTCGGTTGAGTACATTGTTTATTGCCATTCAAAAGGAAAAACCCGAACCAATTTACTAAATCGCCTTTTTCTCAGTTCGGCATTTTGTCACATTGCAGCACGTTCAAAAGAGTTTAACTCAAGAACGCGTGAACGGAAGTTCACCAGATTTTCACAGACGTTTGTCAAGTAGGTTGTCTCCAAAACCGTGTCTCAGTTTTTTTATGAAGATTTTTAAAGTCGAGATATTGCTGCTTAATTAAGCGGCATTGTAAGACTAATCGGTGGATAAACTTTGACTCAACGATGTAAAAAAACTAAGGCCTTTTTCAAAATCTGAGACACGGTTTTGTAGCCAGTATTCTGAAGACCAATTGCCCATTAAAACCTAAACAATAGCCCCTCTCCGCTCAGACTTAAACTTTTTTACGTGAGACCACCCATTTTCTTTACACTTTCACTAAGATCTTCAAAAAAATTCATCGCACACTAATTTTCTCGATAAAACAAAAAAATTCATAGAAATAGCTTTCAGGTGATATATAATACTTGGGTAAAAGTACACATCTTGATGGCAAAATTCATGTTTGAAAATAGGTCGTCGCAAAGGTGGAAAGCTACCTTAAAAATATATAAAATACCACGTTTCTTTAAATTTAGTGATGAGTTTGCGCTATAATCACTGAAGGTCATTATATAAACCATCTTTGTTGGGCCAGAACAATATTCAAGTAAGTATTATATGTCTTTACCCAGACTTCCAAGCCATACATTATGTGGGTAGAACAAAGGAATCGTATAACAAGACATGGCGTAATTTTAGGAACACACCTGTTAACTTACTGATTTTCATTCTTACTTGTACAATGTGATGTTTCAATGATAAATTACTGTCTATAGTTACCCCTACAAAAGATGCACTGTCACTCTTTCTAAAATTTCATTTTTTCATTCTTAGTGAACCTTCATAAACACAGTCCTTTGTATTACTTTTTATAATTGCATATTTATTTTTTAGGGTTTATTGTCAGCCTGTTAGCATCGCACAAATAAGTAATATTTGCTAATTAGTTAGAAACTACGTTCAAGTCCAGTTTGCAGGTGCTTTGCACAGTGTAAAATAGTTTTGAGTCATCGACGTACAGTCCTAAATCTAGAACTTCAGAGGAACAAGGAAAATCAATAATATAAATATGTAACATTGTCAACTCCAGAAAGATCCTGGGTAACGCCACATGGATTTTTTATGAGAATGTACACCATCGATGCTTACAAACCGAGTTCTAGGTGACAAGTATTTCAGTATCTCTCGCAATGTTAAGCCTCCAACACCAAACTTAGACAACAGAATATCATGATTTATAGTGTCATAGGCTTTTGAAAAGTCTATAAAAATACCAGTTGCAATATTACCTTTGTCCATTTCTTTCAAATTGATATTGAGATAAATAATTAACGATAATTTGTGCTATGATATTAGAGATAACTACCTTGGTGTTCATATAAAACATTATTCTTAAAAAAAAACGCATCCGTTTATTTACATTTTTTCAAAATTTTGCTGAACACTTGTGATATTGAAACCAGTCAGTAATTACCCACATCATCTGCACCACCTTTTGTGTGTATTGGTGTGACCCTTGAAACTTTTAAAGTCATTAGGGAATACCCCCGTCTATAATGGCAAATTTATGATATGACAGAGTGGTTTAGATATTTCAGAAATATCATCTTTTACATGTCTATGGCCATTCCAAGACATAAAGAGATGCAATGGTATTGACAACGTCCTTTTCAGTTACGGAATAAAGAAAAATAGAATGTTGAAGTAGACTGTGCAGAGTAGTTGTGAAATGTCTGTCAGCAGCAATATCTGCTTTTGCGGCAAGAGTTTTACAACTTGAACAAAAAAATCATTAAATCCTCTGCCATATCATTCAACTGCGGAATTGTTACTCTATGACCTTTAGGAGTAGCTGATTCGATTCATGAGTTTCTTATAAGTCTGTTTACCCAAGATGTCATTAATAATTCCCCATATTTCCTTTGTGTTACTTTTATTGGCCATTAGAAGGTTTGTGTAATATCACTTTCGGGTTATTTTAAAGACTGTGCAAATGTATTTCTTAATTTCTTATAATTACTCAGAAAAGGTTCCTTAAATGTATTTGTAATTAACTTGACATGCAAATTTTGTTTCCTACTTATTAACTTACGAATTTACCCTGCAATCCAAGGTTTATGGAGAAAATGACAGTTCATTCCTCCACTGAAAATTTGCATTTGAATAGCTCACTCTAAATTTGAATATAAAAGTGTTTAAAACCCTAGAGAAAGTTTTCTCTGTAAAGGTTATATAGCTTGTTATTTTCATATGTACGTTGCGAGCAGTTCAAAATAAACCAAGTGGTTGAAATGAAGTATTGATGTTGATAGACAGTATTCTTCGCAACAATTTTTGGCAGCAGAGCATGGTTAAGCTGTCATGGACAAAGTCCAATAATATAGTCAGCGTGTAGAGGAAGAAGTTGAGCAGTCTGGGGGTGATGACTACAGGAGAGAGCCAAACACAGCAAGACCAACGCCATAGTGCATCTACCAGGGTCAACGATGATACAGAAGAGCATCTGGAAGAGCTGCATTTACCAGAGTGAGACACCACCTTTACGACTACTAGAGGAATAAGGTTTACCGAGCCGTCAAAAGGTTAGAGATATCAAAAGATTTAACTTGGCGCTTGACATAGCCTTTGACCCAATGACTTCAATATCCGATGGATGGGTGAAACAAAATAGGACGAAAGTGAATCAAGAGATGGACAAATTAGAAACTGGATATAATGAAGCACAGAATCAAGAACAGGAGTATTTGCCTGTTAGCAAAAATTAATTGTCAAATGCAACTTCAGGTATGTCAACAAATGTCCACGATCGTCATGAAAAAGAAAGGGAAGCTCGTCGACAAGTAGGGTGTGAATAAGAGGAGGTTAAGAAAAAGTAAAAGTGACACATTCAATTGCAATTGGTCAAAAATTTTGGAAGCAGTTACAAAGAGTGTCAATTCCAATGTTCTCTGGTGACAAGAGACTTTATTAAAGTTGGAAAGCAGCCTTCTTTGCATGTATTGATCAAGCGCCTGCAACACCAGAATATAAACTCCTTTAATTACGTCACTGTCTGCAAGGAGAAGTTCTTAAAGTGTCAGAGAATTGGGTCATTTTGCAACTGCATTTGAAGCTGCAAAAGATAGACTTGAGCGAAGATATCATGGCAAACGTCATCAAATCCCACTTTACTTAAAATAATTGGAAAATGTTTAGCCGTACGACATAGAAATTGTAGAGACATTGAAAATTTTGCAGACTTATTGGACGTTCTGTTGTTAACTTGCGAGGAGCTGGTCGAACTGAAGAATTGGGAAAAGGTTCATTATATAGAAAGCTACAGAAAAAAATGACAAATTTGATGCTCGCATAATATCATAGATTGGTTTTTGTCCAAAAAAATGATATTGTGCAAACTTCGAGTCTGATATCTTTTTCTGTGGCTTTGTATATAATGAACCTGAAAGATTGGGACTTGCAAAACAGTTCAGACTTTGTTTTCTATGTCTTTGTCCTTGCATTAGAAGTTGCATATATGGTCCAATTGTTGTGGAGACAACTTACATCAATACTGATGTTGCCGTTGAATTTGGACTACAGGGACATGGTCAAAGTATATCTGCAAATGTGTTAAATTGACATGTGAAACCTTTCCAATCAGCTACTGTTGAAATCGGACTTGAGAGTACCAGTGGTGATGTAGACATAAAGATAACTGCATTTACAGTAAACAGAGTAACAGGTTACATGCAGTTGATAATCTTGAGAAAGAAAGCTGAAAGTGGTCCCACTTGAAAGATATAGACTTTTCAAAGCTTGATGCCTGACCTATTGTTGGTATTCTTATTATTCTAGATTGTGCTGATCTGCAGTACTCATTCAAAGACATAACAGGAAAGCCAGGTGAACCAATTGCAAGACTCACACCTTTAGGTTGGACTTGCATCGGTAATCCAGATGGTAATCAAGGAGGTGCTCTCAAGACAAAGTTTGCACGAACTTATTTTGTTCAAAATGAAGGACGTATAGAAGACCTAGATTTTACTCTTTGCAAGTTCTGGGAGATAGAAAATCTCAAACCTTTAACTATGTCACGGGAAGGCACTCTGCAGTACGTCAGCTAAGAAGTCACTTAAACTTTAGAATGGTCGCTACCAGTGGGAATTGCTTGGAGAGAAGATGCTCCAGAATTACCGGACAATATCATATGGCATTACGTAAATTAGACAGCACCGAGAAACGACTGATGAAAAATATTCAGAAGTTTAAGCTGCATATTCAAATAACTTAGTCAATATATCAAAAGGGGCTACATCCGGAAATCCCATCACCTGGCTATAAACCAGAGAAGAAATTGTATTTGCCAAATTTTCCAATAGTGAGACCTGACAAAGCTACAACAGAGACGTGCATTGTATTTCATGCGTCTGCGAGATATTAAGGGATCTCTATAAAAGATCTGATTTATCAAGGACCAAAATCACAACATGAACGAACGAAACGAGTCAAGTAGCTTTAGTCTGTGACATAGCTTAGATGATATTAGGAATAGAAATTCTACTTGAAGACCGACCCTTTCAATGATTTTTGTGGAGAGATCTTGATCAACAGAAGACACCAGATAAGTATGAATTCAGTAGAGTTGTCTCTGGAGTCAATTCTTCGCCTTTCTTAGCAGAACTAGTGACGCAAACTCTTGCCAAAGAATATGCAAACGAATTTCCGATGGCTTTTGAGACTGCATTATGTCTACATACATAGACGATTGTATGGATTCAGTGAGAAATGATGAACAGGGTATCAAACTACACACAGAGTTATCTGAACTTTGGGAAAGAGCAGGATTGCATGCAAAAATGGTTGTCCTATTCAGAAAGGGTTTGGAGAAGATACCAACCAAAGACAGAAGATGTGAAGTAGATATAGACTATGGTTATCAATGAAAACACTAGGAGTATGGTGGATAAGTGAAGAAGATATGTTCACTTTCAGAACAAATCCTCCTCATCAGAACTATGATCTTACAGAGCGCAGTTTCTGAAGAAAATTGCAACATTATTTGATCGTAGGATGTTAATTCACCATTTATCATCCGACCAAAAGTACTGCTTCAGGAAATGTTGGTAATTGGTTTAGATAGGGATGAAAACCCTGACAATAACCTCACCATAAAAGCTCGTTTATGTTTGATGAATTGGCAGCTTTTGGAGAAAATCAATGGTCCTAGATGTCTTAAATTACTGAAGGAGCAAGCGTTAGTGACATTACATGCATCTGTTGATGCTTCACAAGACGCCTATGGTTCTGTTGTGTGTGCTATATATGGATATCAAGACACTTCAGATTTTACCATGTGAGAGCTGCTAAAACCCATGCAGCTCCGCTAAAAAAGCACACGAATTCCTCATTTGGAGTTGATGGGTGCAGTCTTAGGACTGAAATTGACAAATCAATTTCAGAAGTACTTTGTATTAATATGCATCACAAACGTCCTGTGGTGGATACGATGTCGAAGGCGAAGGTTTAAGCCCTTTGTCGACAATAGAGTAGGTGAAATTTACAGTTCGTAAGGTCCTGAACAATGGAGATATGTTTCAACAAAGGAGAATCCTTCTGATTTGGTAACTAGGGAATGACAGCCTCAGAGTTGGTCTGTGAAGAATGTTGGAGAAAAGGTCCAGAGTTTCTAGCAAAATCTGAATCGAACTGATTCCAAAATCCTTTCATTAAAGGGGCAAATTCAGATGCTGAACGGAAGAAAATCTGCGCTCAAGCTTGCATAAATCAAGGTTCATGAAATAGAGCGGTTGGGCAACATCCACTTGACACTTAAATGATGACTGTCAAATCAAACTGTATATCCTGCCGATTGAATCCTGTACGTTTTTCAAGTAATACCTTACTTAAAAGACTTCAACATGGATATGCCGTTTTTTTGACAATTGAAGATTACCAAAGACTGCACCAAGTTTGATGAAACTATGTATATATGTTGGTCTCAGAGAGCTCTAGTAGCAAAGTAAGACGTTTTTCAGTATTGTGTCAAGTAATTGCTAATTAGCATATTTTTTTAATTACCACAATTCCGGTAATATTTTAATAAATACGTAATCAAATTTGATGAAACTTCTTACAGATGTAGACATACCAATGCTGTAACATTTTACAAAGTCACGTAACATGATCATGTCAATTAATTGCTAATTTGCATATTTGATAATTCTTTATAAATGGGGTGCTATTTCAAGAAATACGAGCTCAAATTTGATGAATCGTGGTGTTAATATACTAGAGCTGTAACAGTATGCAAAGAAATTTAGCAGGGTCATGTCATTTACTTTCTAGTTTGCATATTAATGAATTTTCATGATACCAATAATATGCCAAGAAATGATGACTCAAATTTGATGAAACTTGGTACAGATATTCATATACCAAAGCTGTAACTGTTTGCAAAAACATTTAGCAGGATCATGGTATTTAATTACTAATTTGCATATTTGATAAATTTCTATAATTAAGGAAATATGTCTGGACACACTGCAACAAATTTGATGAAACTCGGTACAGATGTTTAGCACACAGCATTGTAAAAATGAAGAATAATATTTAACAATATCTTGTCAATTAATGGCTAATTTGCATATTTAATGAACTTTCCTAATTAGTGTGCTGTGTCCAGAAATACTACGCTAAATTTAATGAAACATGGTACAGATGTTAATCTTTCAGTACTGTAATAAGGTGCAAACGATCAAACATTTGCTTTGTACAATGGATCGATTAGATTGTGAACAATGTAGAAATGATTCTAGATGTCTGGATTTATTGTCTATTCATCTTTTTTAATAGAATTTAAGAATATTTCTGCCTAGCTTGGTAACAATTACACATTCACGGAGCCGAATAATTACAACGGTGAAAGGTATCCCTTACTTTGGATAATGTTGCTTGAGCATTGCTCAAATTCTGCCTCGCTGTCGTGTTTTTATGATAGGATTATTTAAAGCCCGGCACACATCCTGAGAAATTCCACGAAAAATATGTGGCAGTTAATGAATGTACTTTCAGACGATAAACGGAACGACATTAAATCTCGTGGCTTGCATTGTTGCATTTCTCATTTTTGGTTTGTTTTGGAGGCTGTGTTTCTTTGTCATGGTAGACTTCTGCATTTATGTTTCCAATGCAATGCATAGCTACGTATGTAATTTATCGACGTTAGGTGTGAGAGCGGCTATGTCAGTATCTAGTTAAAGACAAAGGTTGCTCTTGGTTTGTACTCTCTGTGACTGTGAAGTAGTAGATTTACAAAGACAGTACAGCAAGCGAAACAAAGATTTGATAGTGTAAGAAAGAGAGGAAAGGGTTTAATGCTTTGAACAGGTGATATGTGTGGATATAAAGCAAATATGGAAAATGTTTGTCCAAATCTAATAAAGTAAAATGTATTCAGCTTTGATGCAATGTCAAAATACAGAAAAATCAATATCAATTAAATTTCTCTCTCTCTCTCTCTCTCTCTCTCTCTCTCTCCTCTCTCTCTCTCTCTCTCTCTCTCTCTCTCTCTCTCTCTCTCTCTCTCCACCATCCACACACATTTTAGAGTAATTTGTTTTTTCGGGTAATACTTTGATGAATCTCTTTAAATACAGCTTTGTCAAAAGTAAATGCAAAAATAAAATGTGTGTATAAGCTTTTCTTTTCTCTGGATTTAATGGAGTGATGAAACCTTAACGTGAATGTATTAACGACGTAACTTGTCTGGTTTCTTTAAGTTGCTTTTTTATAATACTATCTTACTAAATATAGCTGATATGTATCGGTATAGGCCAAAACGGTTTTCCTTAAATGGTAAGCAATGTAAGAATCATTTGACTATATTTGACTAAATTCAAATGACTAAGTATCCTCGTTGTCAACATTCTGTTCTCACCCACGCACATGCAACAGCCTGGGTAAACATTGTTAGCACAGTTGGAGAGTTTGAACTGGAACACTAATATTTAGTGGATTATAATAAAGTTTCGATATCTGCAAATCATAAGAGAAATACTGTCGACACTCTCCATTCGACAGATTACAATTTCTCAGCTTTCAACCATTCAGTGTGAAGGCGTAGTGTTTCTTACTGGACAGAACAATAAATTGGGTCTCTGCGGTATGTAAGGCCGTATCAGAGACGATTTAAACACACAATGTATTTGTGTCATATATAAACAAAACTTGACATAAAAGAAACGATCATTTTGTTTATGAATTGTGAGTATCGGTGCCGGTAAGTGAAACTTCCCTCTTGCATAAATCAGATAGGTTCCATTGGATGTTTTGCAGGGAAAATAGTCATAGTCGAATTGTCACCAGCAAAAGAATTGAAAGCAGAGTATTCATCCTAGAAAGTCAACGTTCAAAATTTTGTAGCTACGAAATCCCCGTTGGCATTTTGTAGGTTATTGAAATGATAACTTAGCATAACTTCATGCCAAGATTCCCCGGCACAAACGCTGTAGGTTCGAAATCATTTCCATTTGAAAAGATACCTTACTTTAGGTGTGAACTGACTGTCAATCGTGGATTGCTCTACAAATATTGCGGGTGATGTCATATTCATAAACATTGTGATCTTTTGTTCTACTTGATCGGTAGTTTATTTACTCTCTGGGGAGTCATAAGCCGTTAATTCGGTAATGCGGAATATTTCCGCACTCAGGGGATTAGTCTACCTACATAGTTTGTGCCGGCCAATCCCCTCATGTTGGCATAGATTATAGAGTAGCTTCATCTCTGACGTGGGCGTTGGTCAAGACTTCATCGGCAGGCATGTTTGCCTCTGCGCTGGTACAGTATCTGAGTTGAGTGCGCGTTGAAGCCTGCGCAAACGCAGTATGTCCGGGATAGTTTACACAATATCTACATGTTTCATGGTTTGTGATGCGGGGGCGTTAAGGCAAAGTGAAAATAGCGACATTCGACGAAATGAAGAAAATGCTTATAGTGACTTTAGAACATGTACATGCGTCATATCCTTGACGATAATCATAAAAATTTTGTTGTCGTAAATTTAAGAGAAGCATTCTTTACGTTAACGAATAAGCATTTTCCAAGAGAATGTACTTCATATGGAGAAGGCACTTTATACATGCAAACTTGAGTTACTCTTCCGAGACATCAGTCTCCTATCCTCATTTACAACCATTTATCGCACAAATTTATATAAGTTAAAAATTCAAAGCCTTGAAACTTCTAATATACTTAGAACGTGCTTTTCCATTTCGGAATCATACGAAAACGGTAAACAAAGCTTTGACATAATTAAGGCCGTTCTATTCTTTATATATTGAGATCAACCTTGGCATAGGCTTCGCCCCTACTCTTCTTGAATAATGGAAATTATCAGGTGGTGTGACATTTAGACAAACATTAAAATCAAATTAGTAACCTGCTTACCGTTTAATTCATTTGTAACGACCAGTCATTTTTCAAAGGGTCAGATCGTCTTTCCGTAAGCTTTAAATCTAAAATCTGCTTCAAGTGTATAGACTTGCACACTCTTCTAAAGACGACTTGCGAAATCAGAAAATCAAGCTTCAAAAAATGTCATTAACTGGGTTTCAAACTGAGAAATACAGGGTCAGTTCTCAAGGACTACAATCTCATGGGAACGCTGTCTGTTAGGATGTAATGTAGGTCAGTGTGGTGACCAAGAATGAGTCTCTTTGGTGTGTTTAAGGCGTTATAGGAGGGCAATTTTCGATGCTTCAACAATGCAGGTTTATCAGGCGTTGCAAACCTCAACATTAAAGAAACTATCTTTGTGAAAAGGGGATGGTTAGAATACAGGGATATCAATCAATAGGACATGACAGATCTGAGCCCACCCAGAACTCGGCGGGGTGCAAACCGTCGATCTGCCCTGAAACGATGTTCTGCACCCAATCTATTAGTTATGCATATTTCTCTTTACTACTTTAAGGAAGATGCGCTTGGTACCTTTTAATGATCGGCTATTCAAATTAGAACAACAGTGCAAAAAAACCCCCAAAAACAACACATTAGTGAAGGCAATACTTAACAAACAACCGAACATAACCGACGCTGTAACAGCGTCTTCCATAAAGGTAGAACCAAAAAAACAACAAATGACTCAGTAGTAACAGCCTCTTCAACACGTTGCAAACATTCTAACAACAACGTAAGAAGAGCACAGCAATCTGACATGAATCTAGAACCATATGAAGTCAGGCGACTGATTGTCAACAAATCTTGAACAAAAAATAAAAATTCTAAGATTACAAAACTCAATCAATGAGGAGAAACAACAACTTAAATGATAAAGTGGAGAATGCAAGACTTCCGAAACAAACAAACAAACAAACACAAGGACGCGATACAGCGCTAACGTCCTCAACACAAGCAAGAACTATGTGAAACAAAGACACTCTAACAATACTGTTACACATGTACAGCAATCAAAAACGGACCAAAAACACGTTAACTCAAGCGACATATCAAGGAACATTTCAGGGTTCAGAAACGAAAGCGTCAAAGGATTACGTTGTCTCAGACATAACCTATACGGCTTCGTCTCGCAAGGTAGCTAGAAACGGAGCTCCATGGTCTCGCCATGACACACTCCAAACACCAATTCCCAAAACATTTATATACAATGAAACACAAAAAAAACGAACACAGACAACATAAATAAACGGCACGGGAAACAATACGCGCCTGAACAATCACCGAGAAACTAAACACACGAAAAAACTAAACACAATCAAGTAGTTGATGTGTGTTGCCACTTTCTCTTCATTTCATTTTCCCTTGTTTTACTTAGGTGAGACTGTATAACTGGCATAAGGAAGTTTTAACACCTCATCAACAAAAGGGGCCATACAAAATTATCGAAAAAGCCCTTTAGACGAACCAGGTACAAGTTTCCAGAAAAGTAATAATTACATCGGGCTAACCCAACATTTGAGGAAAAACATCAGGATCAATACAATTAGTTGACGGGCCATAATCCCAAATTGGTCAATTTCTGCTGGTGGACAGAATTGTCCCCGAGGTTATCGTTCGCCCAGTTAAGGCGATGTATTCGTTGCTTCGCTTCGATGAAGTTTGCATGTGCGATGTGTGATAGTGAGCGTGCGTGCGTGAGTGCTTCACGATCTCTACAACGTGTGGAGCGGTCTCAGTCAGAAAAATGTAACAACATAGCCGGCTTTTGAACCACTCTTTTTTGGGAGTGGAGATTTAGCCAAGCGGTTCTCTCTGTAGCCTCCCCGCTAGGCGACTGATGCCGTATGTTGTGGGTCGAAGCCGATTGAAAACTAGCCTTATTTTGTGTGGGCGCGGGGCTGGAATCAAGAGAAAATACCATTACATAAATAGGATATCAATAGGTACTGCGATTTACGGAACAGTGAGATTTGTAAATTAATACCATTCAGACCTATAGAGAAATCTTTTTAAGAAATTAAGTTGTAAAATCTTCCGCTATGTCTACTTTTTTAAAATCTTATCTGCGCACATAAGATACTCTAAAATGGACGTCGCGCAGGATTTGAACATATTTCCCTGTCAAATTTACCTTGTCAATACTTCAAGTTCCGACTCAACATTTCCTAATATTAATACCAGTACTAGTAAAATTATGCATTTTTATTTTTAATCGAACTGGACATATGCCCTCTGAAGGGGGGGGGGTATAGTGGAAGGTACAACTTCGGCCCCCAGGCACTTTATACATCCATCGATAGAACGCGTTGCTAAGCTAGCAAGCTAAATTTAGCTTTTTAAAAGACCTACTGCTTGAAATCATTCGCCCACGTTTGACTTCATTACAAGCCAGTGTTATTCTCATCAAGGGTTAGTTAATAGGAACAATTGCTTCATAGACAAAGTTCTATGCAAGCTTGAACGCCCACGATATTTTAGTGCGTTGGTCATCTAGGTATATGATATTTGCGGATCTTCTGTTCATCTCCCGCTCAGAAACTACCTTACCGAAACATTTTCAAATAGGTCCGTAAGTTAAAACGAAGGACTTTTTTTGGTTTTTCTTTAAGATTGTGACAACGCTTTCCTTTACTTTTCTTGGAAACACCGTATTACTCGCTTATCTCTTCGAACGCCGTTGTGTTATTTACGTGAACGTGCATTATATTGCTTAATCAGCATGATCAATTATCTATATTATGCCTTGGGATGCAATACTTGATATTGGAATGACACGTCCGTACTCTGACGAGCTACTTAGCAACGAATCGCATGCAGACAGATCACGAGAATACGACACGATATCGACCACACTATGTGCAGTAATCCCTTTATCATACATACAATACGTTTGTGCTCAAGACAGTTATACGCAGGGTTCCGAAATTAGTGGCAAACTCGAATGAAGTCGACGTTGCTTTCTTCTCCATGTATTCTTAGACGGTGGGTTGCTCAAGTTCTGGCGACAACATCACTTGTAGGTAATATGCCGCTGCTGGGCTATTCCATTTCATAGGAGGGGTTATGGTAGACTTTTCTGAGCAAAAATTTTTAACATTAGGAAAACAACACACATTTCAACACTTTAAGGACGTTTTCAATTAAGTTGAGTGTGACTTGATGATCAACATTGGCCGGAGTGAAAAATGGGTGTTTTTCGAATTGTTAAAAATAACACTAGCCCTTCACTAAACGGTATACGGTGTAGCAAAATCGGGTCATGTCTGTGAGTATCTTAGACTGTGCTCAAGTGGCCTCAAAGATTGACTATTTCTGAAGCATCTACGAAAATAATGTGGACATAGTGGCCGTACCACGCACCTCGTGTCATATAATATAATTTTTATGGACTTCAATCTGGTCAATACGGTCTTTTAGAATAACATTCGTATCTAGGACCATGCCACATATATCTACCGAGTTAAACAAATACGTGTTTAATTATCATTTTGCTCATTAAATGTGAACATTTCTTTCAAGGTAATAGCTTTATAGCACAATCGATGATATTAAGAGGAAATTTCAAATTAGGAAATTAATGCGCTAAAACTTCCGGTCAATTTAGTGAATCATGTGAAATGTATTTTTTTTGCACAAAGTTGAGACTTAAATAATAAAATACCTCTTCACTTATTTAAAATTATTTTTTCCTAACTGAATTTATTTACATATGGCGAAGACACAGATAAGCGTAAACTTGACTGGCCTAATTCTATTAGCATGTGTCTCACACTTTTAGGCATGCCTCGAGGCAGAAGAATACAAGACTCTATATCTTAAAGGGATATATATTCAGAGTTGATCTTAATTTCGTCAACTACTTTGTTCTGTTAAATTGGAACAGGTACAATATAAAAAAAGTGTTGACAGACATAGTCACGTGATTGGAAATTGTCGCTTCCACGCACTTTATTTCGAATCGGATGGGACACAATTTTTTTGAAAGAGGGGAGCTGACAGGCTAGTAGGTTAAATTTTGTCTCTAAGCAATTTCGCATCCCCGTCAATGGAATGTGTCTTTCGGTAAGCAAGATAAATTGGATTTTTGAATGACTCACTGTTTCCAACAATTCGCCAAAGTTTGACTCTTTACGAGGCATCCTTACACTCGTCAAGGGTTAATTGATAGGAACAATTGCTCTATAGACACGTTTCTATGCAAGCTTGAGCACTTATGAAGTAAGGCAGCATAATTCACTTTTTCAAAGGCCTTCACTAAAACAGTGTATATATTTCATCTAACTAGTATGCACTATTGATGGCATTACACCCATTGTCACTAAGATGAAATGTTTCAGTTTGTGACAGACCCATTTTTAGCTCACGTGTGTAAACACGTGGGCTAATGTCATAGCGATGTCTGTCTGTCTGTCCGTGTGTGAGTGTGTGTGTGTGTGTGTGTGTGTCTGTCTGTCTGTCTGTCTGTCCGTGTGTGAGTGTGTGTGTGTGTGTCTGTTTACACGATAACTCAAAATCTCCTGAACGGATTCAAGTCAGATTTGGTACACAGGTACCATATGCTACTTGCAAGAACTGGTTAGATTTTGGTTAGTGTGGCTTGCATATTAATGAAGTTATGCAATATCGGTTTTTTTCGTACAATGGTTTCCCTATGGAGACGGTAATGACATTGCAGACATATATCAAGAAATACTGCACAAAATTTCATTAAACTTTACACAGATGACACTCTAAGAACATTATGATGATACTGTGAGTGTCATGTCAATTATCTTCTCATTTGCATATTTAATGACCTTTTGTTATCAGTGAGATAACTCTGAAATTCCTGCACCAAACTTGATGATACCTGCAACAAATATCGATCTGATATATATCTTATATCTAATTATACTTAGAAGCATTAGGCAGTGTTAAGATAATAAATAGCTTATTTGCATATTTTATGAAGGTTTGTAATTAGTCATATAACTTCGATATAACTTCACCAAATGTGATAATATCTGCTGCAGATACTGATCCAACTGATATCTAACTGTAGTGTAAAGCATTTAGTAGTGTGAAATTAATAAAGGGTTGATTTGCATATTTAATGAACTTTGTAATTAGGTATATAACTCTGAAATTACGGCACCCAAGTCAGAGAAATTGAGTACAGATATTGTTTTGATAAATATCTAATCGTATTGAGAAGCATTTGGCAATGCCAAGATAACAAATAGGTCATTTCCATATTTTATGAAGTTTTGTAATCAGTGATATAACTCCAAAATAACTGCGCCAAATGTGATGAAATCTGCTGCAGATACTAATCCGACAGATATCTAATTGTGGTGTAGAGCATTTAGTTGTGTGAAGTTAATTAAGGGTTCATTTGCATATTAAATGAACTTTGTAATTAGTGATATTACTCCAAAATTACAGCGTTAAATTTGATGAAACTTACTACAGATGTTGATCTGATAAATATCCAATTGTACTGAGAAGCATTGAGCAGTGTCAAATTAATAATTAACTCATTTGCATATTTCATGAAGTATTATAATTAGTCATATAACTATGAAATAACTGCAACAAATATTGATCTGATATATATCAAATTATACTTAGAAGCATTAGGCAGTTTCAAGTTAATAAATAGCTCATTTGCATATTTAATGAAGGTTTGTAATTAGTCATATAACTCCGATATAACTTCACCTAGTGTGATGAAATCTGCTGCAGATACTGATACGACAGATATCTAACTGTATTGTAAAGCATTTAGTAGTGTAAAGTTAATTAAGGGTTCATTTGCATATTTAATAAACTTTGTAACTAGGTATAAAACTCTGAAATTTCGGCACCAAATTTTGTGAAACGTGCTACAGATATTGATTAGATAAATATTTAATTGTGCTATGAATCATTGAACAGTGTCAAGTTAATTGAGGGTTTATTTGCATACTTAGTGAACTTTTTAATTAGTGACATTACTCCAAAATTACAGCGTTAAATTTAATGAAACTTACTACAGATGTTGATCTGATAAATATCCAATTGTAATGAGAAGCATTGAGCAGTGTCAAATTAATAATTAACTCATTTGCATATTTCATGAAGTATTATAATTAGTCATATAACTCTGAAATAACTGCAACAAATATTGATCTGATATATATCAAATTATACTAAGAAGTATTAGGCAGTTTCAAGTTAATAAATAGCTCATTTGCATATTTAATGAAGGTTTGTAATTAGTCATATAACTCCGATATAACTTCACCTAGTGTGATGAAATCTGCTGCAGATACTGATACGACAGATATCTAACTGTATTGTAAAGCATTTAGTAGTGTAAAGTTAATTAAGGGTTCATTTGCATATTTAATAAACTTTGTAACTAGGTATAAAACTCTGAAATTTCGGCACCAAAATTTTGTGAAACGTGCTACAGATATTGATTAGATAAATATTTAATTGTGCTATGAATCATTGAACAGTGTCAAGTTAATTGAGGGTTTATTTGCATACTTAGTGAACTTTGTAATTAGTGACATTACTCTAAAATTACAGCATTAAATTAAATAAAACCTGCTACAAATGTTGATCTGATGGATATCTAATTGTCCCATAAAACATTGAGCAGTGTCAAATTAATGAACAGCTCATTTGCATATTAAATAAAGTTTTGTAATTTGTGATTAAACTCTGAGAATACTGTGCGAAGTTGAAAAAACCTGCTACATATAGTGATAACATATAACTCATTGTTCTGTGAAGCCCATTACTATTAATGAACCTGTTGTAAAACACGTGAGCATATTCACTTCATATCTGGTGTTTATTTGCATTTGAAGGACCATTGTAAAGATAAATGCTCGTGGCTTGCATTGTTGCACTTCTCAGTTTTTGTTTATTTTGGAGGCTGTGTTTCTTTGTCATGGTAAACTTCTGCATTTCTGTTTCCAGACAATGCATAGCTACGTATGTAATTTATCGACGTTAGGTGTGAGAGCGGCTATGTCATTATGTAGTTGAGGACAAAGATTGCTCTTGGTTTGTACTAGTTTGAACTTATGCTCTCTGTGACTGTGGAGTAATACATTTACGAAGACAGTACAGCAAGCGAAACAAATATTTGATGGTGAAAGAAAGAGAGGAAAGGGTTTAATACTTTGAACAGGTGATATGTGTGGATATAAAGTAAATATGAAAAATGTTTGTTCAAATCTAATAAAGTAAAATGTATTCAGCTTTGATGCAATGTCCCAAATACAGAAAAATTCAATATCAATTAAATTTCTCTCTCTCTCTCTCTCTCTCTCTCTCTCTCTCTCTCTCTCTCTCTCTCTCTCTCTCTCTCTCTCCTCTCTCCCTCCCTCTCCACCATCCACACATTTTAGAGTAATTTGTTTTTCGGGTTATACTTTTGATGAATCTCTTTAAGAACAGCTTTGTCAAAAGTAAATGCAAAAATAAAATGTGTGTATAATCTTTCTATTTTTGTCTGGACTTAATGGAGTGATGCAACCTTACCTGAACGATATCTATTAGTGTGTTCTACGCCGTGAATGTATTAACGACGTAGCTTCTGTGGTATCTTTAAGTTGCTCTTTTATAATACTGTCTTACTAAATATAGCTGATATGTATCGGTATAGGCCAAAACTTTTTTCCTTAAATGGTAAGCAATGTAAGAATCATTTGACTATATTTTGACTACATTCAAATAACTAAGTATCCTCATTGTCAACATTCTGTTCCCACCCACGCACATGCAACAGTCAGCTGGGTAAACATTGTCAGCATAGTTGGAGAGTTTGAACTGGAACACTAATATTTAGTGGATTATAATAAAGTTTCGATATCTGCAAATTATAGGAGACATACTGTCGACACTCTTCATTCGACGGATTACAATTTCTCAACTTCAACCATTCAGTGTGAAGGCGTAGTGTTTCTTTCTCGACAGAACAATAAATTGGGTCTCTGTGGTATGTAAGGCCGTATCAGAGATTATTTAAAACACATTATGTATTTTTGTCATATGTAAACAAAACTTGACATACAACAAACGATCATTTTGATTATTAATAGTGAGTATCGGTGTCGGTAAGTGACCCCCCTTGCATAAATCAGATACGTTCCCTTAGATGTTTTGCAGGGAAAATAGTCACAGTCGAACTGTCACCAGCAAAAGAATTGCAAAGCAGAGTATTTATCCTAGAAAGTAAACGTTCTAACTTTCGTAGCTACTAAATCGCCGCTGGCATTTTGTAGGTTATTGAAATGATAACTTAGCATAACTTAGCATAGATTATCGAGTAGCTTAATCTCTGACGTGGGTGTAGGTCAAGACGTCATCGGCAGGCATGTTTGCCTATGCACTGGTACAGTATCTGAGTTGAGTGCGCGTTGAAGACGGCGCAAACACAGTATGTCTGGGATAGTTTACACAATCTCTACATGTTTCATGGTTGGTGATGCGGGGGCGTTAAGGCAAAGTGAAAATAGCGGCATTCGGCGAAATGAAGAAAATGCTAATAGTGACTTTAGAACATGTACATGAGTCATATCCTTGATGACAATCATAAAACTTTAGTTGTTGTAAATTTAAGAGAAACATTCTTTACATTAACAAATTAGAATTTTCCCAAGAGAATGTACTTCATATGGAGAAGGCACTTTATACATGCAAACTTGAGTTACTCTTCCGAGACATCAGTCTCCTAACCTGATTTTTCACCATTTGTCGCACAAATTTTATTAGTTAAAAATTCAAAGCCTTGAAACATCTAATATACTTAGAACGTGCTTTTCCATTTCGGAAGCATACAGACACGGTAAACGAGGCTTTGACATAATTAAGGCCGTTCTATTCTTTATAGCCATTCTATTCTTTATATATTGAGATCAACCTTGGCATAAGTTTCGTCCCTACTTTTCTTGAATAATGGAAATCATCAGGTGGTATGACATTTAGACAAACATTAAAATCGAATGAGTAACCTGCTTACCGTTTAATTCATTTGTAACGATCAGTTATTTTCAGAGAGTCTCAAATCGTCTTTCTGTAAGCTTTAATTCTAAGATCTACTTCAAGTGTTTAGACTTGCACTATTCTGAAGACTACTCCCGAAATAAGAAAATCAAGCTTCAAACATTTCATTTACCTACGTTTCAAACTGAGAAATACAGGGTCAGTCTCCAGGACAACAATCTCACGGGAACGCTGTCTGTTAGGACAGTTTGTCAGTGTAGTGACCAAGAATGCGTCTCTGTGGTGTATGTAAGGCGTTATATGAAGACAATTTACGATGCTCACACAATACAGGTTTGTCAGGCGTTGCAAACCTCGACATTAAAGAAACTACCTTAGTGAAAAGAGGATGGTTAGAATACGGGGATATCAATCAATAGGACATGAAAGCTGTGCGCCCACACAGAATTCGGCGCGGTGCAAACCGCCGATCTGCCCTGAAACGATGTTCTGCACCCCATCTATTAGTTATGCATATTTCACTTTACTACTTTTATGGAAGATGCGCTTGGCACCTTTTGATGATCGGCTCTTCCAATTATACGGTTCTCACCCAACTAGCTTTTTACCAAAAGTGCCAAAAAACAAACAAACAAAACACATTAGTGAAGGCAAGACTTGACAAACAACTGAACATAACCGACGCTTGAACAGCGTCTTCCACAAAGGTTGAACCACAGACAACACGAATGGCTCAGTAACAGCCTCTTCAACACATTTTAATCAATCTAACAACAACGTAAGAAGAGCACAGCAATCTAACATGAATCTAGAACTATATTAAATCAGGCGACTGATGGTCAACAAATCTTGAACAAAAAATACGAATTCTAAGATTACAAAACTCAATCAATGAGAAGAAACAACAACTTGAATGAAACATTGGTGAAGGCAAGATTTCGGAAACAAACAAACGAACACAAGGACGCAATGACAGCGTCTTCAACACAAGCAAGAACTAAGTGAAACAAAGACACTCTAACAATACTATTAGATATGTATAGTAATCAAAAACGGACCAAAAACACGTTAACTCAAGCGACAGATGAAGGAACATTTCAGGGTTCAGAAACGAAAGCGTTAAAGGATTACGTTGTCTCAGACATAACCTATCCAGCTTTGTTTCGCCAGGTAGCTAGAAACGGAGCTCCATGGTCTCGCCATTGCACACTCCAAACACCAATTCCCAAAACATGATATACAATGAAACACAAAAAACCAGAATACAGACAACATAAATAAACAGCACGAGAAACAATACGCGCCTAAACAATCAACGAGAAACTAAACACACGAAAAAACTAAAAACAAGCAAGTAGTGCATGTGTGTTGTCACTTTCCCTTATTTCATTTTCCCTTTGTTTTACTAAGGTGAGAGTGTATAACTGGCATAAGGAAGTTTTAACACCTCACCAGCAAAAGGGGCCGTACAAAATTATCGAAAACGCCCTTTAGACCAACCAGGTACAAGTTTACCGAAAAGTAACAAGTCATCGGACTAACCAAACATTTGAGGAAAAACATCAAGAACAATACAAATAGTTGACGGGCCATAATCCCAAACTAGTCAATTTTTGTGTGGGCGCGGGGCTGGAATGGAGAGAAAATACCACTTCATACGTAGGATATCAATAAGTACTGCGATTTACGGAACAGTGAGATTTGTAAATTAATACCGTTCAGACCTATAGAGAAATTTTTTGAGCAATTAAGTTGTAAAATCTTCCACTATGTGTACTTTTATAAAATCTTATCCGCGCACATAAGGTACTCTAAAAGTGGACGTCGCGCAGGATTCGAACATATTTCCTTGTCAAATTTACCTTGTCAATACTTCAAGATCCGACTCCTCATTTCTTAATATTGATACCAGTAAAACTATGCATTTCTATTTTTATTCGAACTGGACATATGCCCTCTGAAGGTGGTATTGGGGGGAGGTGGGGTAGTAGTGGGTACAAACTTTGGCCCCCAGGCACTTTATACATCCGTCGATTAAACGCGTTGCTAAGCTAGCAAGCTAAATTTAGCTTTTTGAAAGACCAACTGCTTGAAATCATTCGCCCGCGTTTGACTTCTTTACAAGCCAGTGTTATTCTCGTCAAGGGTTAGTTAATAGGAACAATTGCTTCATTGACAAAGTTCTATGCAAGATTGAACGCCCATGATATTTTAGTGCGTTGGTCATCTAGGTATATGATATTTGCGGATCTTCTGTTCATCTCCCGCACAGAAACTACCTTACCGAAACATTTTCAAATAGGTCCGTAAGTTAAAACGGAGGACGGTATTTAGTTTTTCTTTAAGATTGTGACAACGTGTTCCTCTACTGTTATCGAAAACACCGTATTACTCCCTTATCTCTTCCAACGTCGTCGTATTATTTAAGTGAACGTGCGTTACATTACTTAATCAGTATGATCAATTATCTAGATAATGACTTTGGATGCAGTTCTTCATATTGGAATGACACGTCCGTATTCTGACGAGTTGCTTAGCAACGAATCGCATGCAGACAGATCACGAGAATAAGACGCGATATCGCCCACACTATGTGTAGTAATCCCTTTATCATACATACAATATGTTTGTGCTCATGACAATTTTACGCAGAGTTCCGAAATTAGTGGCAAACTCGAATGAAGTCGACGTTGCTTTCCTTCTCCATGTATTCTTAGACGGTGGCTTGCTCAAGTGCTGGCGACAACATCACTTGTAGGTAATATGCCGCTGCTGGGCTATTCCATTTCATAGGAGGGGTTATGGTAGACTTTTCTGAGCAGAAATTTTTAACATTAGGATAACAACACAAATTTCAACAATTTAAGGACGTTTTCAATTAAGTTGAGTGTGACTTGATGATCAACATTGGCCGGAATGTAAAATGGGTGTTTTTCGAATTGTTAAAAAATAACACTAGCCCTTCACTTAACGTTATACGGTGTAGCAAAATTGGGTCATGTCTGTCAGCATCTGAGACTGTGCTCTAGTGGCCTCAAAGACGGACTATTCTTGAAACATCTATGATAATAATGTGGATATAGTGGCCTGCCACGCAGCTCGTCTCAAATAATATATATTTTATCGACTTCAATCTGGTCAATATGGTCTTGGAGAATAACATTCGTATCTAGGACCAAGCCCGTTATATCTACTGAGTTAAACAAGAAAGTGTTTAATTACCATTTTTGCTCATTAAACGTAAACATTTCTTTCAAGGTAATAGCTTTATATCACAGTCGATGATGTTAAGAGGGAATTTCAAATTAGGGAATGAATCCGCTAAAACTTCCATTCAATTTAGTAAATAATGTAAAATGTAAAAGTTTCTTTATGCACAAAGTTGGGATTATTTTTGCTCTTGACATAATAAAAGTGACAGACTTAAACAGTAAAATACCTTTTAAGGTTCCAAGACAAGAAATTGACCATTTTAAACTAACAATTCTCTAGTGTTTAATAAGCTCAGAACCCCCGTAAATTGTATATTTTCGGAAAGCCTAGATATAGGAGAACATTTTGGTTACCATAGTGTCACCATTTTTTACATAACTATCACGTGACAGGTAATTTGCATAACCTTTCAAAAATCGGTTTTCCCTATGTTTTGTTTCAATGCTTTGAGATATGTGGCTGAAATTCATGTGAGTGCAAGCTATCCAACAGGTCTTCAAAAGTGTGTCTCAGAATTTTTTTAAACATCCTTAAACAGATTTTATACCAGAAAAACTTCCAGAGCAGTGAATTTTACCGTAGTTGATTTCTTTAAAATTGTGCTCCAAAAAACTAAACAAGATATAAAAAATCTGAGACACACTTTGAAAGAGCATTGTGACAGCTTGCACTCCAGAAAGTTTGAGTCAGATATTTTGAAGTATTGAGACAAAACATAGGGAAAACCGACTTTTGAAAGGTTATGCAAATTATCTTGTCACGTGATAGCTATGTAAACAATGGTGACACTGTGGTTACCAAAATGTTTCCATATATGTAGGCTTTCAGAAAATGTATACTTTACAGGTGTTCTGAGTTTATTAACTGTTAGAGAATTGTTAGATTAACAAGTCATTGAAAATGACATATCCCCACTTGTAATAGGAGTATTAGTCTTGATGGGGCAGGGAAATGAGGTCATTAAGAAGTATCACTGGAGTGTACATGTTCAGATCTATGGACACATAGGTCACATAGGACATATTGTTCCCAATTTGAAACAAGAGGCATGTCTAAGTTATGGTTCTAAATCGGGAAAAAAGATCAGACCTCTAGCTGTATTGGCCAGCCAAGAAATACATATGTGCATAATAAATGAGGTACAAGATGTGACATCTTAAGGTCTATTATCCTATCAAAATTGAAGCGTAAAGAACTTGTGGTTACTGAGTTATGCATATATATGCATATTCAAGGTCAAAGGTCATCAAGGTCACGTGACATTTTGAAAAAAAACCATTGTATTGCTAATTAATCCATATATGCCAAAATTCAGACCTCTAGCTCTATTAGCTTGCCCACAATTATATATGGGCATAATTAACGAGGTAAAGCACGTGTTGTCATAAGGTCTCCCATCCTACTAAATATAAAGGACATGGCACTTGTGATTACTTATTTATTGACATAATCGTGTGTTTTAGGTAAAAGGTTATCGAGGTCACATGACATTTTGTCAAAAAATTTCTATCCTATAGTCTATCCCTATATACTAAAAATCATACATTTACCTCTATTGGCTTGCTCAAAATTAGATATGCACATAATTAATGAGGTACAATATGTGGCGTCATAAGGTGTCCCATCATACCAAATATGAAGGGTGTAGCACTTGTGGTTACTGAGTTATGGACAAATATGTATATTTGAGGTCAAAGGTCACCGAGGTCACATGACATTTTGTCAAAAAAATTGTATTGCTAAGTTATCCCTATATACCAAAAATCAGACCTCTGGCTCTATTGGCTCGCTCAAAATTAGATATGCACACAATTAATGAGGTACAATATGTGGCGTCATAAGGTGTCCCATCATACCAAATATGAAGGGTGTAGCACTTGTGGTTACTGAGTTATGCACAAATATGTATATTTGAGGTCAAAGGTCATTGAGGTCACGTGACATTTTGTCAAAAAATTGTATTGCTAAGTTATCCCTACATACCAAAAATCAGACCTCTGGCTCTATTGACTCGCTCAAAATTAGATATGCACATAATTAATGAGGAACAATATGTGGCGTCATAAGGTGTCCCATCATACCAAATATGAAGGGTGTAGCATTAGTGATTACTGAGTTATGGACAAATATGTATATTTGAGGTCAAAGGTCACCAAGGTCACGTGACATTTTGTCAAAATAATTGTATTGCTAAGTTATCCCTATATACCAAAAATCAGACCTCTAGCTCTATTGGCTCGCTCAAAATTAGATATGCACATAATCAATGAGGTACAATATGTGGCGTCATAGGGTGTCCCATCATACCATATATGAAAGGTTTAGCACTTGTGGTTACTGGAGTTATGGACAAATATGTATATTCGAGGTCAAAGGTCACCAAGGTTACGTGACATTTTGTCAAAGTGTCTGAGATATCTGCGTGAATGGATGGACTCACGGACTGACATGACCCAATCTGTGAGCCCCCTGGACTTTATCTGTGGGGACTAAAAACTGTGTCACTGCATCCTTTTTGCAATATAAATACGATGCGATGATACTACTTTTTTATTTCTCTTGGCCTTATACATGGGAGTCTATGGACTGCCTTATACATGGGAGTCTATGGACTTCCTTATACATGGGAGTCTATGGACTGCCTTATACATGGAAGTCTATGGACAGCCTTATACATGGGAGTCTATTGACTGCCTTATACACGGGAGTCTATGGAGGTGAAAACTAAAAAGTCCTCTAACACGGCCAAATTGATCGCATTGTGAAACAAATCGACGTGCATCTGTATGAGGTAGGGTACTATCCTTGTACCAAGTTTGAACGAAATCGCTCCAGGCGTCTCTGAGATATCTGCGTGGACGGACGGACGCACGGACATGACCAAACCTATAAGTCCCCCCGGACGGTGTCCGTGGGATTAAAAAGGTCACATTTCTTGTCTTGGAACCTTAACTCGTGAAAGAATTCTTTTTTCCAAACAGAATATACTTACATATGGAGAAGACACCAAAAAGCGTAAACGTGACTGCCCTAATTTTATTAGCATATGTCTCACACAATTTTAGGCTGGGGTCACTGCAGAAAAAAATACCAGACTCTATAATTTTAATGGATAAAGTCAGAGTTTACCTTACTTTGGTCAACTACTTTGTTTTCTTAAACTTTAACAGCTACAATATAAAAAGTGTTGACAGATCTAGTCACGTGGCTGAAAATTGACATTTTCCCGCATTTTATTTCGAATCTGATTGGACACAAACCTTCTGAAAGAGTGGGGGCTGACAGGTTAGTAGATTACATTTTGTCCCCTAGGCAATTTTGCAACCCCGTCAACGGAATGTGTCTTTCGGTGAGCAAGATAAATAAGACCATAAGAAAGAATCACTGCTTCCAACAATTCGCCAAAGTTTGACTTTTACGAGGCATTTCTACACTCGTCAAGGGTTAGTTGATAGGAACAATTGCTCTATAGACATGTTCCTATGCAAGCTTTAACACTTATGAAGTTAGACAGCATTATTCACTTTATCAAAGGCCTTCACTAAAACCAGTCTATATATTTCATCTTAATAGTAATCACTATTGATTGCATTACACGCATTTTCACAATGATGAAAACTTTTAGTTCGTGACAAAGTCATACTGTTTATTTGCAGTTGAAGGATCGATGTAAAGGTAAATGCTATCGATGAAAATTCATGTAAATCCTTGGACGCAGTTAAGAGTAATAAAGTACTCAGAAAATGTTGACTTAATTCCAACTTTCAGGCAAAGAAAACGGCCCTAGTGTTTTGACAATGATACGGCATGGACTAAAAGTTTTGTTGTCGTATATTTGTTTATATGTCTTCTCAAATACTACTTCGATGGCCACGTTCAAAAAACGGAGAGGGGTCTGGAGGAATTCGCGTGATTCGAAATTCTTGGGGTAGTCGTAGGGAGGACTTGAAAGTTTTGCTCTAGGGGAACCTGAAAAAAATTTTGGCACCCAACATTTTGACTGCCTCCAATGATTCTCATGTTAGTAATGATTAAACAAAATCTAGAGCCGTTTTGTCGCATTTTATGACTTTAATCTCGAAATTTAAACCTCCGTCTAAAAATGTATGAATGCCAGTAAATTGTCGTAAAAACCACATTGGATTTAATGGGACATGATCTGCAACTGTTTATATTTTTTTTCAATATTTCTATGTAATGTATCAAATAGAGTTTCTTGGTGTCTGTCTACAGTATAGGGATTAAACGAAGATTCGTAATGATTTAATAGGTGAGGAGATAAAAGGTGGTCTTGAAAGTTTTTTTAGCACAACTTTCAGCAATTAAAAAAATTGATCTTCAACGATCTTCAAAAAATAAATAAATTAATTCATGCAGAGTTTTTATATAATTCCAAAAATATGTTCATATTTATATGTATATCAAGTTTTACACATTTACCGGTTTGAAGATTCTGTGTGATGGAGATAACAGTAGTATGACTAAATGTCAAAATAATCACCGTGTTTACCAGTTGATTGTTTGTTCAGAGAACCTGCTGTTTGTCCAGATATTTTTCTTGTGTTCATATAGGTAAACGGAGTATTTGTACATACAAGTACTCCGTGAAAATTACAAGTATGTATGTAAAAAACAAGTAGCGTATGAACATCATTTTTACATTTTAACACAGCCATATGTGTAGAATCAGCATTTTTGCTTAACAATGAATTAATGCCCAGACTATATATATATATATATATATATATATATATATATATATATATATATATATATATATTGCCAAAAAGAATATTTGTTAGTCTACCATGCCACAGAGAGTAGAAAAAGAAACTGCCGTTCATACATATGGAACTCATACTGAAAAAGTAACAAAAAGGTACAGCTGAAATCCCTATCATTCAATTATAATAAATATGTCTATGTTTCCTGATAGAGGGAAATCATCCTTATTCCAATGTGACCGCTATTTTCTTGTTTTGTGAGATGAAATTTTCCATCAAGAGAAAATATGTCAACATAGTGCAATACTTCATCGGAAGGGAAACACACACACACCGATAAAAAACATATCCGTTCCAAAATCAGGCCATTTCAAAATGTTCGCAAGTCAAAAAGGTGAATTTGAACGCGTTTTGAGTTTGTTGGGGAGGACATTTGAAAAAATCTGATAACTTATCTTTCTTAATTCAGCCTTAGCACCGACTTTCGTATGGACATGGCGTCATTTGTTAATTTTTTCTATCTCAAGATGAGAAGAATAGCTCTTGACTATAAACACTTTGGTGTTTGAAGTTCAGGGACCGTCGGTAAATCGTTAAACTATATTTGCTGAGCTTTTGCATGGCACCGCAGACTTGTCGCCCGTCATTTCAACAGTGATATACACTAGTGTTATTTTATCAAGCTCCATTTTATGAAGTCAAAAGCTTCTTGTCCTACACAGAGGATTTTCGTATGTTTCGTGAGGTCTGTATTACTGGAGGCGTGACAAGAATCGTGAACGACGTCATCAAACATAAAATGGTACTAACGCTCACGCCGTAGCGTAAAACAGACGGGCGATCGTCGACAGCCGCGTTTCGAGAGATTGTCGACTATTGTGGAGTTACACAATCAGAAGAGTGCGCTCAGCTTACTACCAGCGTACATACTATTATTTGTGATATCATTTTGTCGCTCGCTTAATGTTAGTCAAACATATATTATCGCAAACATTTTACTAATTAAAAGTTAAAGTTCATGCCCTACTAATCTCACCGTTGTACAAAGAAAACAAGTTGAGAGATAACCATTGGTGTGCAGATCGCACCGATAGCTGTCTAGTCAGTTTTTGATACACCGCCGTTGTACCTTTAAAGAAATTCCGCCTTCCATAAATACAAGTTCATTACTAGTATTTTCCGACTTTTTGCCCTTGCATGAAATCAACGTCATATCGCCACAAAAACTTTACTAGTTTTTTGCACATCTATAAGATCTGGTTTGTTTTGAGTCAAGGCCCAGCTGGGATCTGCAAAGTATGCGGTATTTGATAACACAGCTTTCAATTGTACTCATTTCGAAATAAGCGCAATTCAACTGTGGAGTATATTTAAATAATGGAAATGCAAGCGAAGATTAAATATATCTCCGTATAGTACCGTCATTTTGTTTTCGATCAAAGTATGATCATTTTAAGTCTATCATCACTTTGTACCTTATTCAAATAAAAAAAATGGCTAAATATATAAGTTATATAATAGTTTCATCTCGGGCGTTGATATTGAACCAGACGTCATCGCCAGCCATTTTTAGTACTTTGTGCCCTGTGGGCACAAGGTACTAATGTGATGCCGTGGCCCAATATGCCCAACAGTTGGCCGTATGCTGTGGACGCAGGTATCTCAGAAACGCTTCAGTAACTTTTTCTGAAATTTGGTCTGGTGGTCACTTGGGCATGTATCTCATACAGTCTTTTTTCTTTTTTTGATTGAATCATTTTAAAGTCACTTTTTTAGCATTTTTCTGAAAACCACTATTTTCAATTTTTCCTCAAAACCACTGATTTGATTATTGTGATGTTTGGCATTGGTGTTCGTATAGTTGAAATGCCGTCAGAAATGTTCAAAATTTGGTGATACATGCCTTGTATTATTTTTAAACAATATTTTTATCCATTTTTATTTTATATTTACTTGATTTTGACTCACTTTCGCTAAAGCTACCGTCTGCGCATGCGCACAACTTTAGGACAAAATCTATGTTGAAGAATCGAAACGGACGCCATCTTGTTTCTCGGTATGGGCACATTTTTTACGTTGTGAACGTTTCACTGTGTATTTCAATATGTTCTATAGTTATGAAGTTGACAGTGATGCACTTTTGCGGCTGTCGTGTATTTTTTGGTACGAAAGGCGCCTTTGATCGACTGAAGAATGATGGCCTCCGTAGGCGATAAACACCGGTACTGGCAGGCATATCAGTTCTACTGAGGAAGTAATCCACTGGCCCGTATAGGTCAGGGGCTCACTTAGGGGAGAACCACTTGATTTCTGGGGGGGGGGGTATGGAGGATTTTGAGGAAAAAAATTGTCACCAGGTGAAATAAAAGAAAAAAATTAAGCCTGTAATGGCTTTAGAAAAAAAAATTCTCATAACAGACAGAAATAAAAAGGAATTGTCACAATGCTGTTGAAATGAGCAAAATTTGGAAACTTCATTCTGATGTATTCTTTGCTGGCATGCCATAGGCATGCAAATGTTTTTACCACAAGCAATCCTTATGTGTTTTTTTTTCCAGCACTTATGATATAAGCATTCACTACTTTACACCTCAGTGCACTCGATGTTTTCCTTCCCTTTTCTGACCCAAGAAATCATATTTCAGGATTTCTGTTGCAATATCTCAATGGTATAGGCAATATCTAGATGGGACTATTCAACTTTTGTAAATTGTGAAAATTTAAAACACAAGATAGAAGTCAATAAACTAGTGTTAAAACCAATACATTATTCTCTCAATATAAATATGTTAGAAAGATTACAAGTTGACAATGAAAATTGAGGAAAAACAAATATAATGAAATACAATGTGTGAGCCTTGTTTCTCTGACCACAAAAGATAACATCTCCCCTGAGAACTTAAAAGGAATTGACTGTTTTAAAGAAAAGCAGGTATAGTACTGATCACAGTTGATTTGCCAAAAAAGTGTTCTATAATTTAAAGTTGTATATATACTAGACTTTCCATTTTGTTTTCATTTGTTGGAATGTAAAATGAATAAATAAAAACATCATGTGATATGTGAAACACTGGCTTAAATTTGAAAAATTGCACTGCTACTCCATTTGAAAAAAAAATTGATGCAGGTCTGACTGTAGAAATAAAAAAATGCTGTCTCTCTAACAAAAAAAAGGTTCCCATACCCACTTCCTGCATACCCCCCGAAATCAAATGGGTCTCCCCTTATATGCGCATGCGCATATAACAAGTTAGCGTTGTTTTTCAAGGACTCTGAAAAATCAAACCCACACCATCTTGTTTCTCGGCCAGGTGCAAATTTTGACGTTATAAAGTTTTTAGCGTGTATTTGATGACGTTTTGTAAATATGAAGTTCACAGTGATGGTACTTTTGTTGCTGTCATATATTTTTTGGCACGAAATGCTCCTTCGATAGACTGAAGAATGATGGCCTCCATACTCGGTACTCCCCATTACCGGCGAATCCATTGCTTTAGCGAGGCAATCCCACTAGCGGCCCATACTAATAGCTGGGTGAGAGCGAGGGAATGCTCTGTCCTTCTACCTCCGGCCTCCATGTCATAACAAACTAGCGTCGTTTTATGTTGATGTACTGGCCTTTCGACACAGCGATAAATTTAAGTTCTCTGTTGCTTATTTTTGGTAATTTCGACAGTTGTGCATTGATTTTGACATCATTGTTGACTTCGATCGCTAAAGTGTGTGCTTATGTTGACCGATTTACTAAGGAAGTACGCGCACTTCAGAATCACGGCATAATCCGACATGGTAATTTGGCATGATCATCAGATCATTTATGATCCGAGATTGCACTTTAGCAAGGTCACGATCACCAATGTTGTTTGTTTCACTGTCGTTCAATACCTATATTTCCACTAAAAAAGCATTAGAATTTCCTCCTGGCTTCTTTAAAATCGTGCACTGGCATGCATGTAGTTGTCAACATCACTATGCTTGAATGTAGTAGACTCTCATACTTTGAATATATCGACTGTCACTGCATGTGTGCAAGTCACTCCATATCATATCAAAAAATGTAGTATTGCGACGTTTGAGCTGCCAGAAGCCAGAATTTACAGTTTACGAGAAAGTTATCTTACATGTAAAACTCAGTTCTACTGTGAACAAAATGCAAGCTATGTTGTATAACTATCGTGCATAGCATAATATTTTGTACCTATCACCGTGTCAGAAAATCAGAAGGAAACAACCAGTCAGACAAACGGTGGTCAGGATGATACTGTCCAATTTTAATATTTGTCTCTCGGCACACACCAAATACTCATGACTGTAAAACAACATTTCCATATAATTGTATATTCAGTTTTTATATTTAGTTTGCTTTTCACCATATTGTATGTCCTTCCCTGCACTACATAATTCAAAATTAAATATTGTTTTTGGCCTATACATACTTGAGGGGTAAGCTTATTTAGTCTCATACAGTAAAGATGCACTGTTGACCTACAGAGTCCAAACTTTTTATCATTGTATTGTAGATAGGTGTACACTCCAAATACTAAGTACAATGTACAAGTGTGGTGAGTGTAACAAGAAAATGTTTTTTAGTCAATGGCCCAAATTTATTTTCAATTTGATGGACAAAAAATACATGTGTAATCAATGCCAACAATCCAGTTTAAGTAATTTGGTTTAGATTATCCATTGTCCATTATATTACAATAGTTTGTGGCTAAATTCTGAATTATATAAGTTCACCGTTTCCTGTTTTAGATATTGTTGATCCTATTGAGTCCCATCTCTTATTCTTAATTCACTTTCACACATATCAAGGTTGTTGATACTTAGAATCCACACTTGAACTTATGCATGAGCAGTAACCAACCAGTTCAAATAACTTTTATTTATGTCCAAACAATTTGACTTTTTGCCGAATTTCACATTTATGGCAATTAATAAACAGTAAGGAGGTACAAAGGACGTCGGTGCTCCCGGGCCCCATGTTTGTCTATGCACTAGTACAGTATCTTATTTAAATACATACAGAATTATGTTGAAGATAGTGCAAGCATCTCTGCACATTTCATGGATAGTGACCCGCGAGCGTTAGAACAAGGGGAAAATAGTGACTCGCGGCAATATGCGAAAGGCGAAAAGGCTAAACGTTACCTTTGAACATGAATCAAATATTTAACGTATTTCTCAAAATTAATGGTGTGCATTTACAAATCACTTTTTACATTACATTTACAAATGTGAAATCTTCCAGACGGAATGTACGTCATATGAAGAGGACACCAAGCCATCAGTCTCCTAACATCATTATCGACATTTTTTTGCCCAAAATTGTAGTTAAAAACTCAAAGTTGGTAAAATTCAAAAATACTTGGAACGTGCTGTTCCATTTCGGAAGCTTACAAAGACCTCAGCGTACATTTGGCATAATTTAGGCGGTAATTTGTTTGTTTGTTTTATATCGAGATCAACCTAGGCATAAGATTTCGTCCCTTCTCTTCTTAAATAATGGAAACCATCAGATGGTATGACATCTGGACAAACAAAAAATCAAATGAGTAACCTTCTTACCGTTTAATTCATTTGTAACGATCAGTCATTTTTCAGAGAGTCAGATCGTATTATTGTAAGCTTCAAATTTAAAAGAAATATGAAATCTTCTAAAGACGACTTGCGAAGTGATGTAGTGAACGTAAATGAGAAAATTAACTTACCCAGGTTTTCAACTGAAGAAACGGGGTCAGATCTCAAGGACTGCAATCTCACGGGAACGCACTCTGTCTAGATTTACTGTTTCTTAGCGTAGTGACCAAGAAGGCGTCTCTTTAGTGTGTGTAAGGCGTTATAGGAGAGAAAATTACGATGCTTTAACAATGCACGTTTGTCAGGCGTTGCAAACTTAGACATAAAAGAAACTACCATTTTGAAAGCGGGATTTTTAGAACATAGAGGATATCACTCAAATAGGGTGAAAAGATATTGCTTCATACGAAGGATATCCATAGGTACTGGGATTAACGGAAATGCTAAATTTGTAAATTGCTACGTTGCCGAAAAGGTTATCAATTTTTAGTAACATAAAGAACAACAGATAAACTATTGATATGTTAAGTTGTAAAATCTGCAGCTCAAAACAAAAAGCTTTAACAATCTTATCGTGCACGTGGGGTAGCCGAAAAGTAGACGTCGCGGAAGGATCGATATTGTTCCCCTGTCAAATTGTTGTGTATTTCAAGTCCCGCAATTTATAAACAGAAATCGAAGACGAGAGGGGCAAGAATAATAACAAATTTCGAAACTAAAAAAATTGTGAATAATGGAATCGTTCCAGGGGATTAGGTTGTAAAGTAAAGCCACTGTGGCACAAAGTCAATGATTTGAGTGAAAATGTCACCAGTTCATAAATGTAGACGTGCTTTAGTATTTGCCTACTGAACTTATCGAATACAAGAAAACAATGAAGGCTTTCAATTGGTAAATGGCAAGATAAACGATAATATCGCTGTAACTGTTTCGATTTAAGGCTGAAGCCCTTCAAGATGGCTCTACATTTATTCATCCTTCCTATTTGTAACGTACCTTCTCATTCAAACACTAATTTTGACCTTGTTCATGACATTATGACTTTTATTTAATTTGAGGTAAGGTTCATCGTTACTCGTTCAAATCTATCTGACTTATGTCTATTTTAGTGTTTGAGGATACCCGGAATTCAGCTGTAATCATTACAGCTATAACTTAACACAATTAAGAATTCAATTGTTGTGTTGAAACAATTATATCGGGCAAAGTGTTCCTATTCCTCGCAAAATACGCTGATATTTTGTCTTAGTTTGACTGCTCCACTTGTCTGAATACTGAAATCAGTAAATCTAAGCATTTGTTTTTCGAACCGGACTGGACGTAAGCCCTCTGAAGGCTTGGGGGGGGGGCTTATTACAGTTTAATAGGTACAACTTTGGCCTCTAGGCACTTTATACATCCATTGATGGAACGCGTTGCTCAGCTAGCAAGCTAGATTTAGCTCTTTGAAAGACCCACTGCTTCAAATCATCCGCCTACGTTTGGTGTTTTTACAAGCCAGTGTTACATTCGTCAAGGGTTAATTTATCGGAACAATTACTTCATTGACAAAGTTCTATGCAAGCTTGAACGCCCACGATATTTTAGTGTGCTGGTCATCTAGGTATTTGATGTTTTCAGATCTTCTGTTACATCTCCCGCTCAAACTCTGTCACACCAAAATATTTGAAATGGTTCCATTGTCCATTGGTTAAAAAGGAGGACTTTTTTGTAGTTTTCCTTTAACATTCTGACGATATTCTTTTTGAGTACTTTTCTCGAAAAACCAACGATAATTTTGATAGTACTTCTGGCTGATCTTCTCCAAAGCCATCGGACGATTTACGTGAATCTGAACGATTACATTGCTTAATAAGCATGATCAAAATAAAATGTCATACCTTGGGATGCAATATTTGATATTCGAGTGACGTGTCCGTATTCTGAAGAGTTGCTTACCTACGAGTCACATGCAGACAGATCAAAAGAATACGACGCGATATCAACCATACTATGTAGACGAATCTCTGTTATTGATATCATTCCGCTGTTGGGCGATTCCACTTCATAGGGGAGGTCATGTTAGACTTTCAGAATGCAATTTACATTAAGATAGCAACACACGTTTCTACAATTTGAGGACATTTACATTGAAGTTGAGTAAGAGTTTGACTTAGAACATTGGTCGGAGAGTGTTAAATGGATAATTTTTTCTGTGTTGTCCAAAATAAGCTAACCCTTCACTAAACGCTATGAGGTTTGTCAAAAAAATTGCGTTAAACTCGATCTCGCGCTTCTTTCAGTATGCAAGAGGTGGCTTTTAAGGGTGACCATCTCTCAAGCATCTACAAATGCACTCTGGATGTAGTGGCCATGCCAGTCAGCTTGTCTTAAATAATATATTTTCTAAGACGTCCCATATTATGCTGGATGTATTATTTTAGAAAGTCATTTGCGAGCAAAGTAGAGAAATTTGACTAAACATAAAGTGAGTACAGTGAGTACAGGTGCTGTACGAATAAAATATTCCACAGGTATTTGCAGGGTCTACTAATTCCAAGGAAATCTTTAACTAAATATTTGTAAAACAGTTTGACCTTCTTCGGAGTATCTCACACTGAATATCCTGATACTGTATCACTGGAATTCCAACGGTTCATCATGGTTTCTCTGACTCATTGTACTAATCTAGAATATGTGAAATGTGCATTTTCTCTGTCGTTTATTTTCAGTGACGCAGTCAGATGTTATGCCTGAATAAAGGCGATGCTCGAGGTAATTTACCATGATCTTGATATGAAACCTCGTTACAGGAAAATCGCTTACCAACCAAACAAACAACAAACAAGCAAACAAACAAACGAACAAAAAAACAAACACAAACATTGAAAAATTCATTCTATTGCGATCAACACGTGTCATGGTCTGTTAATGTCGTCTACGCTGCGAAGATTGCCTTGGCAGTCGACAGTGTATCATGACGGAACCACCTATAAAACGTCTTATTTGTCAATGTGCTAGTCCCTAAGTTCAAGGGCTAATTTGAAACAGAAAATATGGCTGTTTCTGAAGTAGACATGACGTGTTAGAATGATTTTGGTACCATTTGTTCTGCCATATGACGACAACAATGCGCACGCCTTGTTGTAAGTAATACTCGTTAAAGTGGCACTCCCACTTAGTAACATTTTTAAAGCACACTTTTTAATGCCAACGGTCGATATTTGACGTGGCGACTGCGCGCGGATCACGAGAAAACGATAAAAACATGTCCTCAAAAAAGTAAAAGTTTGAATTCCGGTGGCCCACCTAAATTCAGCTTCCGAACATCGAACGTTCGGCACTGGGGGCCATTGTCAACTAAGCTATGGAGTACGAGTCTACGCTTACGCTGCTGTATGCCACAGTACCACCACTCGCGTCGGTGATCGTTCATGCCCCCTGGGGGGAAAGCCGAGTCTTACTGACTCTGAGAAAAAACGGAAAACAAAGTTTGATTCCACCAGAATTCGCATAGATGACTAGCACAGTTACGTTTGATACATAGTGGCCGCAGAGTGGTATGCATAGACGCATACCATGCGCGCGGCGTACTGTGTGGCAGACGACAAAATGTAGTCATCGGAGGCGGCTAATATTTGACACCTAAAAACTGATGTTTATGTGGTATTGGTTAAAAATATAGTACAACTGATTTAGAATAATGAAAACGACAAAAACTAAGGAGAAGTTTTACAAAACTTACCTGGGGTAATGGCATAATGCTGTATATAAAGTCTTTGCAGTGGGAAGTAAATTAATTGCGTCCTTCGAACTTATTGTAGACTCCCTAGAATATCGTCAATCAGCACAACAACAAACCTTCGGGGGATTTCGGGTCAAAATCAGAAACGATCGTAAAATTTCGGGATGCGAAAAATACGCTCGGGAAATGACATGTTTTAATCGATATCTCGCGATCCGCGCGCAGTTGCCACGTCAACGACTGTTGGCATTAAAAAATGTGTTTTAAAAATGTCACCAAGTAGGGGGTGCCTCTTTAAGGAAGGAAAAGCATGTGTGATAACTGCTATGAGGATTGTATGAGGAATTTAACTCTTGCTCATTTGAAATTCGAGCCGGAAAGCGTTTTCTTTTGAAGCGGATTTTTGTATACTTTCTCTTAATCAATGCACACAAGCAACAGTAAAAAAGTAGCAACTTTATATCAATTTCGAAATTTCAAGATTTCGATTCATAAAATGACGCCTAATAAAACAAACCGTGCGATTTATCTTTGATTCGATATGGCATGTGAGAAAAACATCTGTGTCTGGTCCCATGCCCGATAACTCTACTGAAAATATTTCTTTATCATTTTGCTCATGTAATATTAAACTTCCTTTTATTGTAGTAGTCTTTATACCACACTTGATGATATTAAGAAGCAATTTAAAATTAGGTAAATATGCCAGTAAAAAGATTTAGTCAATTGAATGAATCATGTAAAGAATAATAGTTTCTTTAAAGATAAAAAACCAAATTAATTGAGCTCTGAAAATTACAATAGTGAGAGACTTAGTTTATGGTTTAAATTTACAAAATATATTTCAACTAAGAATACAAAATTATTTTTCTCTGACAGAATATAATTCCATCTAGAGAGGAGACTGATGATGACGAAAAACTAAAGTAAACTTCAGTTTGTCGTCTGAGACATCAGCTTTCTGGCCTCAACACTTTCCCAGCCTCAGTTTATCAGCATTTGTCGCACACAATTGTAGACAATTTAAATGTATTTGCAACACACGGCTTCACGTCGGACGCTTGCAAACATGCAAATATGGTCAACCTATCTTTGACATAGTTAATGCCGCTTTTTCGTTTTATGTCGAAATCGACCTGGGTTTTATGTATTGCCCTTCATCTCTTTGAATTAAGAAACGTATCAGGTATACAAAATTTGAGATACATCAAAATCAAGCATATTATTTACTCATTTGCAACGATCAGTCAAGATTCAGAGAGTCAGATCGGCTTACTGTAAGCTTCAAATCTAAAATCTACAGGAAGAGTATAGGGATTTACACCGCTCTAAAGATGAATTTCCAAACGATGCTAATAGAAAATCAAACTTCCAACAGAAATTTAACTTACCGGGCTTCCAACTGATGAAACTGGGTCAGTTCGCAAGGGCTGCAATCTCACGGGAACGCTCTCTGTCAAGATGTACAGTTTCTCGGTGTAGTGACCAAGAATGTTTCTCTTTTGTGCCTGTGAGATCTTATAGGAGGATGATTTACGATACTCCTACGCTGGTTTGTACGGCAGAGAAACCGTCCACATAAAAGAAACGACCATTATGAAAAAGGGATAGCTCGAAGATAGGGACATCAATAAAATTGGGAGAAAATATATCACATCATAAACAGGATACCAACAATCGCTGCGATTTTTTGATGGACTGCCCCACTTGTCTTAATGCTGACATCGGTAAACATGTATTTTGTTTGCAATCGGATGGGACGCTACTCTTCTAAAAGGAAGGCTGTTTTACAGTCTACTTGGTACAAATTTGTCCCCGGGTACTTTAGCGCACCTGTCGATGGAATGTGTCGCTCAGTTAGCACGCTAAATTGGGCTTTTTGAACGACTCACTGCTTCCAGTAATTCGTCTACGTTTGATTTGTTATAAGCTATAGCTTACAGGTCAAGAGTTATGTGATAGGAACAATTGCTACACAGACAAGTATCTTTGCAAGCAATGCAATAAATAAAATCGCGGCTTGCATAGAATGTGTTAGGAAGGTGTCACTGGCTTTTACACCTGATATGACAAATGTGTCTCTAGAATTGAATCACTTACACTTACTCTCCTATTTGGATTTTCAGATTGGTTTATGCCAGCCTGCCAACATTGATCAAAGGACGTCACGATTCCCTCCGAGATCATTCGGCCAAAAAAGTTTCTTAGTTCTGATAACCGTGACGTCAGCTCAACAGCTGCTGCTTAATTTTGCTTAATTTTCAACCCAACCACTCCTCGACTTTTTGTATAACACGCTTTACCGTGTCATATACGCTTTTTTCATTGTCAACTATTCTTTCGATTGTTCTGCCTCTGTCCACATTCCCACCACATACAGCGAGTACACTTGTCTCCACTGTCACCCTAAGAGTCACTGATACTGAAGCGCGACCTCTACGGTGAAATGGTTTCGTAACTTCCCCCCCCCCCCAGGTAGAGATCTTTGTCGTTGGAATACCCCCGCAGCCGCAATTATTACATAGCACCACCTTTCCATGGTTAATTACAGTCTCCATTTGTTTCAATTTAGTTCTGTGACGCAGAAAACTGTTATGTTCGCTTCCAAGGAAATCTGTTGCACTATTGAGCCTCGCCATCAGACAATGCTTTTGTTTATGTTTGCCTCGTCCTCTTGAACAGGCGAGAGTCTAAAGTAGATATACCGTTGATAGCGGTGAGGCAGCCCTAAAAGGAACGAAGTTTCTAAATCTCCCTAAAAGTTAGGATTTTGGAGGAGAGAAACATTATCAAGGTACCGATAAACAATCACCAAAACGAAGGTGACATTAGATACGACCACATTCTTAATCTTTATCATTTACCAAAAAAGGTAAATGCTGATGCGGCATAAGTTGACAAACAATTATAGCATATCTATTTATAGATATCGTGATATTGCAATTCATTAAAATGTCAAGGGAATTCATCTACATCTAGACCGTATTTGTGTCATGAGGAATTGTTTGAGAAACTATTACACTAAATCTGCTACTATCAGACAAAAACCCTTTCAGGGTTGTCTTGGAAACATGTTTGATTCAGTAAATGTGAAAGTTATTGCATTTTTAACCATTCCTCCTGCATCCGACGCTATAGCGGTTTTTCCGTTCTATCTATTGAAATACAAATAAATCAAGGTGCTTTACATATATTACAAGCATATAATTGTCAAGATAATGCCGCCTAGCAAGTCAGTTTTTGGATGAAAAGTATCCACTGAGTATTAAACTTTAACAGTCCTCAGATTTGTAAAGTAAAGTGAGGAAGTAGCGTCTGAAAAAGTTGTCCCTCTTCAGGAAACATAGTCAAGGACTCGACCGTATTTGGACTCTCTTCGGCACACAAAGCAAATAGATGTCCAACTGTAAAAATAGTTGCAAACAATCTTGTTGAGCTTGAAATTAAGATGTGTAAGACACGTGATAAAATAGTTTTATAGTCTACGGATATGTGAAGTGGGTGAGGAGTTAGAGTCAGAAAATGTTATCCCTCTCAAGGAAACAGAGTCGAGGACGCGTTTGTGTGAGGGCGCTCTAAGGCACCCAAACCAAATATATGCCGTCGGAGCGCACAAAGTTGTCAAAGTAGTCGAGTTTTCACCAATAAATCAAATTGCTTTGAAGATTTATCCTATATTCAAGCATATAATTGACCTTTTATCAACGCACAGCCGCGTAGCAGGTCAAGTTTTGGATGAAAACATCTACTCGTACATCAACTTTAATCAAATCAAAAACTAAGAGTGTGATTTTCTTTCTAGAAGACATTTAGTAACAGAAAAATCATGCATCGGCTTAGCGTTTTCCCTAAATTAATCGGGATTAGAAACTGCAAAACATAGACATGCGTAAAACATATTTAGTCCTGTGAACTTGTAAGGTCAGTAAGCTCGAGTGACCCCATGTCAATCCAAAGTGCCGACACATGTTTGGGCCGTGGTTTTTCCATGTTTAGACTTTTTTCAAATATCAGTTGAAGCTTTGTGGAGATTAGTTCACTATTATGCGCAGTGCTTTAATCACACACAAAGGCAGGCCATTAAGAAAGTTGCGCCATAGTTGAAGTTTTCCGACATGCAGACATTTTGTGTCACTCGAGATAAAGATGTAAAGATACGAGATAAAAGCCATTTTAAACTCCTACGGATATGTGAAGTGAGATAAAATGTTAGCTTCAGAAAAATGTTGTTGCTTCAGAAAAATGTTGTTCCTCCCAAGAAAGTAGAGGCGAGTACTCGGTTGTGTGCGGGGAATTTGTTCACACCAACCAAAAGAAATGCTAGCAATCAGGGTTGCCAATTTGGCCGAATTTTTCCAATCTTTCTTTCCAATTTTTGCATTAAAATTTAAATAAATCAACTTGTTTTGCAGATTGGGCGTATATTCAAAGCATTTAACTAACGTCTTCTGAACATTATTCGAGGAGACATTCAGCTACTGAACGGTCGGGCATCCCCTTATAAATTCCCTAAATTAGGATACGTGATGAGAGTTTTTAGAGTCCTATGGATGTGTAAAGTGGCGTTAGGAGTTAGCGTCAGAAAACGTTGTCTCCGTCTGAAAGCAAAGTCGAGGACAACTAAATAAATAACGCCAGAGCGTAAAAAATTGGAAATTTGTCGAATTTTCCGGTTTTATCCTCTTGAAATCAATTCAATTTACTTGTTTTGGAAATTTCGCCTTTATTCAAGCATATGATTGGCTTTTACTTAACATAGAGTCGCCTAGAAGGTTAAATTTTTGGATGAAAAGCCGTACGACAGCTTTAAGCCTATAAAAAAGTCAGAGTAATACATTTTTAGAAGACATGTAGCTAGGGAAGGATCGAGCGTGCGCTGAATATTTTCTCCAAATTAATCGGGACCGAAAACGGCAAAATATGCCATGCATGAAAGTTCTTCTTACTCCAGTGAACTTGTAAGTTCGATGATCTTGAGTGACTCAATGTCAATCGTAACTGTAGACGATTGTGTTTTCATCACAGACAAGGAGAATCTTTTCTGTGTTTTCGTCTTTTGTTTTTGTGCCTTTTTTTCAAAATCTGTTAAACGGTTGTGGAGATTAGCTTACGTTCATGCGTAGTGATTTTATTACATACAAAGACAGTCCATAGAGAAAGTAGCACCTGACTTTATGTTTCCGATATGAGCCATTTTGTGTCACTCGAGATAAAGGTGTGAAAGCTACGTGATAAAGATCGTTTTATACACCTTCGGATCTGTGAAGTGAGGTGAGAAATTGGCATTCGAAAAATGTTGTCCCTCTCAAGAATACAGGGTCGAGGACTCGACAGTGTGATGACAATCTTGTTCACACCACCAAAAACATACCGTCTGAGAGCACAAAATTGCCTATTTTGGCGAATTTTGTCGACTTTACTGTTGAAATTCAAATAAATCAAAATATTTTGAAGAATTAGTTTTATTCCAGCATAATATTATATAGGGCTCAGCCCTTGGTGTCGCTCCAGGCGTTGAGATTAAAAATGTTATTTGTATCGATTCATGATTTAGTGGTGCGGCATGGCAAACCCATTGTGCATTTTGTGATAAAAGCACCAAACTTGGCTCAGATGTGTCTTAATATGCGCTGAACAAATTCAGATACCGAGCTACTGAAAATCTACCGAAGCGTTGCCATGGCAACCTTTTTTCAAAATGGCTGCCAGACAGGTATTTCTCACATAGTAAATTTCAACTACATAAGTCGTTGGGTAACTTTAGGTTGAATAATTTCAATAAGAAACTGTGAAAAGAGTTATTTGAAAATTCTTTTAAATTTTCTTCACCACCTGACTTGTTAAAGGGTAAATACAGGCAAAAAACACAATTCTTATGCATAAAATGCACGGTATTTGATCCTATAAAAGGATGACGCTATGTAAGCAGTTAGATATGTTAGGCCGTGGGCCAGAGGGGTCTACTTGCACCCCAAGGATAACAAACCTATCTTTTTAGAAGCCTTGGGATTTCAAGAATACGAAATAGAATTTTGACAGAAAAAATAGGGATGCAATAACTGTTATGGTCGACATTTGAACGGTACCGCAAAATAACCATTTTGCTATCGATGTGCTCTTTTCTTGTAGCACTTGTAAGTCATCTGCTAAGTTTTTTTAACGTAATCTGACTTGTCGGATATCATTAGAATGTAAATTTATTCCTCTTTAAAATGGCATATGTAATATGCAATATCTTCGATAGGTTTTTTTATGAAATGGGACCAAAACTTACCCAATACCCCAAAAATCTGAAATTCTACCAATTTTTTGCCTTGGCATAAACAAAAGGAAATGCTTTGTATGCCATCTGTTTATTTGCTACAAGGACATGTCAAAATGTGAAATAAACTTTTGATAGGAAAATATTGGGATGCTATAGGTCTACCGGTCATACTTTGAAGGGTACCGCAAAATTACAGTATTGCCAACTCGCATGCCTTTTCGTTTAACCTGTCTTCTTGTAAGCCGTCTGCTGAGCTTACCTTTTTACGTAACCTAGCTTGTGGGCTAACATTGGTAAGGGATTTTATTCTTCTTTTAGACGACATATTTAATATGCAATATCTTCCATAGCTTTTATAAAATATGACCAAAACTTACCCTATACCCCAAACTTTATATTGCAAATTACTGTCAACAGTCACTGCTTATCTCAAATTCTACCAATTTTTACCTAAACATATTAAAAAGGGCAATTCTCTATATGCAATCTGTTTTATTTGCTACGGAGACATATCAAAATATGAAAGAGACTTTTAACAGAAAAAGCATTGGAAAAGGGAACTGTAAAGTCAAAGTATTGCGAATCGCATCTTTTTTGTTAAACGTCAAATTCTACCATTTTTTAACCTAGACATATAATAAAGGGTAATGCCTTGTATGAAATCTGTTTTATTTGCTATAAGAACCTGTCACAATTACGAAATAGACTTTTGGGCAATGCCTTGTGTGAAATCTGTTTTATTTGCTACGAGGCCATGTCACAAATATGAAATAGACTTTTAACTGAAAAAATATTGGGACGCAACAGCTGTCACAGTCATATGTTGAAGGGTACCGCAGAATCACGATTTCGAGACCCACGAACATGTCTTTGTTTTAAGTCATATGCCGAGCCTAACTTATACATAACCTGGTTGTGGGGTATCATTAATAAAGCGATTTATTTTTCTTCAAGGTGACCTTTTGTAATATACAGTTTTCATGAAATAGGACCAAGACTTACCTAATACCAAAAAAGATTACATTTCAATTTACGGTTTATCTTACGTTCTACCATTTGTTTTTGCTCCACACAATACAGAAGGCACTATAATGCTTGTATGAAATCCGTTTTGTTTGTATCAGATGTATTTCAAAATATGAAGTGAACTTAATATGATTTAGTCACAAGCGTGATCATATTTCTAGGGGCACACAGATACGGCAAATTTCCTGAAACATATAAATTTTTATCAAACACGTCTTTATGACAGAAGTCAGCCAAAATCATAGACACGGATGATCTCAAAATATTATCAGCATCGCATATTAAATTATTTGATTCAAGTTTGTTTTGTAAGATTTGGTCTGAAAAGTTCTTTTGTGGAACTCTAATTAAATATTTTTGGCAGAACAATTTTTGAAAACTAATTATGGTATGTGTTCTACTCGCTGTAATGGAGATGAAAAAAGAAAGGCATTATACTGAATTATACAACCAACTGAATGACAAGCAAGGTGCAGAATTGAGCCTTTAAAGGTTTTGTTTTCTAAACTGTATCAATGAGCACAGCTAATTCAACAGTTTAGCTGATCCAATAATCGTTCCTAAGCATTATACATTACATCAAAATTACCTGGGCGTTCCTGAAGAAAAATTTGTATAGATATATCAGAAAGCTGGATTTTCTTTATAAACAAAATATTATGGACTAGATATACCTGATATTCAGCTGCTCTAATTATCGTTTCTAAACTTCATAAATTAGCATAAGTGTCTAAAGATATGTCATATAGCTTCGCTTTCTTCATTAACAAAAATAGCGATATGTCCAATATTTAACTGCTCTAATGATAATTTCTAAACTTCATAAATAAGCAGAAATTTAGCTAGCCATTCTTAAGTACTTTATGGCATTCTTCAGTAATATTTTAAGGATATATCCAATATTGAATCGATCTAATTATCGTTTCTAATCTTTACGAATTAAATCAAAGGATGTTCTATAGTTTAAAAGCAGGTATCTGATACTTGATCGCTACACTCAGTATACTTTATAAATTATTTCAGATTTAGCTGGGCTGACATGTTCAAAACGTTCAAAATTTGGTAATAGCTTTTCTGTAATTGTGTGTTACTGAATGTGCAAATGATTTATTGTGAATACTGAACTGCGTAAAATCTCTAAGGTTTATGTTTCAATCTGGACTGGAGTGTCACTGTTTGTATAGGAACTCCGAAGGTTCCCATTTGATAAGATAATTGGCCAGCCAACACTACCTTGCTTAGGTCTTGGGTGTATGTGTCAAGTGGATAAAAAGAAAATGATTGGCAAATATTTAGGATTGTCATTTAAACTTGTTGTCTTAGCCTATGTAACACCATGGAAAGGAATAAATACTCGCCAGCTGACTGGCCATGTAAAAGCAAGCAGAGATCCGGGGAGTGCCAAGCACGGACATGACGGACAAAAGTGCAGCATTGTGTTTTAGCTTTGCTTTCCCTACCTTTCATGTTTGTTAAAACAAAAGAAAGTGGAGTAATACAATTTAATTTATGGTGCCACGTTTTTGCATTTCAACAACAAATTATGTACGACCAAGAAATTAGTACCAAAATATAGGCATGAATCCATATATATATTTATGCAATATACCATTGACATTGAAATAACTCTAAAACCAATATCTAAATTATGAAATAGATATCAAATTACACAAGATCAGTTTCATGTGAAATGAATTATGAAAAGTAATGTATAAAATATAGTACATATAGCCGAAAAATAATATAAAAATATGATCGTGTTCTCCACGTGGTCAAAATTTAAACGGCTGCACTTATGTACTAATTGTAGTTACATGATAAATCTCTAACATTGACAATTATGGGGATATATAAGAGATTTCCGCCCAAAATGTTATTGTTTTTAAAGTTAAAACTAGAAGGTTTGTTATACAGTAAATATCATTGTGCTTTTTGGTATGTAGGCCTACGCGTGAATGTAGATGAACAAGAGTGAGAGATTGGGTTAAATTCCCCCACAATTTTCCATGTCAGGCCTTGTGATTTAACACCCTGCAGAACTTGTCAATGGCTAACTTATAAAAATTAGAAAAGATAATTTATCAATGTCAAATATGCAATATTTCTACTCAAGAACACTCCATCCATTGGAAGAACATGGAACAGGCTGTTTTTACACTCGGACGCATCATACTCTCCCCACCACAGCCATGGGCCGATCTAGGCCTATTTGCAAAACCTGGTGAGTGTCGCATGTACCAGCTACAACTCTAAAAATGCTTAAAACTGGTGCATCAACGATTACAAATAAGAATAAAATAAAAAAAACTCTGAATAGTACCTTCTGATAGTCTAACTACACAGAACAGCTGACAGCTGATCATCGTATAAAACATTCAATTTGACAATTTTGAATCTTCCACTTTTGCCTTGTTGCAAACATATTGTCGATACTTTATTAAGAGAACCCGTTTTTACTTGTAGAATGAAATTATAAAACAATAAAAAATGCAAATAGTAATCTTAATATGCATTTATGATGGTAATACATCCACTATTCACTGCAGAATCATCCGTAAGAGCAGCAACTACGGGATTTTACAGTAATTGATGGTCGTCATATTTAAAAATGGCCGCCACACCAGAACGAGGCTCTACCTGTGAGGGATCGGTATAAAATTGATTTTCAAACAAAAAAAATATGCAAATGGTAATCTTAAAAGGCATTTATGATGGAAATACGTCCTTTATTCTCCACAGAATCATCTGTAGAGCAGCAACTATGGGATTTTATAGTGACTGATGGTCGCCATATTTAAAATGGCCGCCACACCAGAACGAGGCTCAACCCGTGGTGGCTCGGTATCCAAATTGATTTATATCATGATAATCTACATTCGTACCAAATTTCATGCTTTTATCACTAAATGCACAATTGTTATGAAAATTTTGGTTATGCCGCACCACTAATTAGTAATCATAAATGATAAATAGAATTAATTTTTACTTTCTATACACGTTTGTACAAGTACGACCGGTTTACCCTCTGATGACAGTTAACGTACACGATGTTCGACCCTGTAGGTATAGATTTTCTGTTATGTGTAAAAACGTTTGACATAAATTTGAAATTTTTACCATGATTACTATCTATTGTGTTCAACAAGGGACGTATTATGCCATTATTAACTTTGCAATAGTAACTGTACCGCCCAACTTCCGATATTGTCAGCTTAAAAAACCAGCGTTACTTCTAAAAACGGTAAATTTTGCACAAAGTTATTGACACAGAGGGCGCCTTTCTAAGATTCAATCCCAGCATTCTTTGCAAATGTTCTCGTTCATATGCACAACAGTTTTCTTTCTTCTTTTATTTTTTAGGCGTGATAAGAAATTTTGTATCAGAGACAGGGTGGATAATAATAATTACTCGCTAATAAAAAAGATATATTTTATTAATGGCATGTTATAAAATAGTAGAGAGCACGTTTCGAATTTGTTTATTTACGAGCACTCAAAAACATGGCGGCGCCCAAGACAGAAAGGTACACTTCCGGTTACTCGCATAGTATATTATGAATACGCGCATGCGTAGTCAGTAAGCCGCTGGCGCGACTATAATTGACCTTTCCGTGACGTTCTTTCTAGAAAACATTTAGCTACGGAACGATCGGGCATCGGCTTGATGATACGTGATGAAACTTGTTTTAGCATTTTCACCGCATAATTACTTTTTATACATGCATTCCTGTGCGTAATTTTCTATGAAAGTACGGCCTTATAAATATTGATTGACATGCATGAACGGTATCTTTTTTTATTATAGAAGTATTCAGGACAATTTTTGTCATTGAATATTGCAATACGACAAAGCATCATAAAAACGCACAAAATTTTATGTGACCCACCTTGATCATGGTGGCCATATTGGATTTTACAGGAAAAAAATGTTGAATTTTTTGTTAAGATATTTCGATTTGTAAATGTATTTCTTAGCGTAACACTCTAAAAATACTACATACCTTTTATTAACTCGAATTCAGTAGGAGGAACACATGTTTTAAAACATATTAAATGTAAATGAGGTTAATATTCATATTTATTACAAGGTCATCTTCGAACAAGAGGTATCATCTGACATGCAAAATAGAGCTTTATTATAAATAAGCTTATATCCTGGTAGCTAGTGCGATGTGTAATTGCCATCGATAGATTGATGTCGTACAACATCCACAGGAAACTCCATCATAGTTGCGACGTCGGTCACAGGCTCTTCATTGCACTCTTGTCATAGCATGTTCAGCTTGCCTAACTTCCTGTCTGCCATGCAATTTCTGTCTGTGTTTCGTGTCTTTGTTTCTGCCTGTGTTTCGGGAATATATTCAACTTCAGTATTAGAGTTGTCGTTAGTGGAAATTTGACTTCCGCTATCTCTGTCGAGTTCAGTTTCGGGATCAGTGTCAATTTCGCTATCACTGTCCAGAAAAAAAAATCATGCCCAAGGGCTTCATCGACATTATACTGTGCCTCCGTCGCCATTTTTAAATATCCTCTGACGGAAAAACAACAACCAATCAATGATCCTAACTGGTCACAGCCCAGAAATAACCGGGTATTTCAGCATCTGTTTACAAAGTTGACGAGCATACTCATTAAGGTTTGACCTCTTCCTCGTACGCTATGCTTGACTTGAGTAAATAGTCAACAAACATGGTGTAGATCAGACAAAGCTAACGTATATCGAACGCGTACAAACGCGTACGTTCTTGGCGAGTACGTTGGCGCGTACGTTGGCGAAGAATGCGCCCTCCCACGGTGAAAGTGTTTGAGTCCTTCGGATGTGTAAAATGGGGTGAAGAGTTAGCTGCGGAAAAAGTTGTCACTCTCTGAAAACAAAGTCACGGACTCGGCCGTGTGCGGATGTCCTCGGGCACAACAACAAAAGATATGCCGCCGGATCGCAACAAGTTGGAAAATTGGTCGAATTTTCCCGTTCTTCCTCTTGAAATTCTATTTAGCCTATATTCAAGCATATAATAAATTAGTGAAATTGTAGACTGCTGGTGGGAATAATGGTTGAAAATAAATGTTTATATTGTAGACGAAGCTAGTAGGAGTAGAAAGAGTGGTAGGTAGTCAGTGATAAAGCGGATATAAGTTGATTTATTCAAAGACTGATTTATTTTATAATTATGCGATCTAAATCAGCCACCCTGATCCTGGTATAAATGGTTGGCTCGTAACGGTTCTGTAGCAATGATCCTTAACCCCAGTACCATTGATACACAATAGCACAGCTAGGATATTTAAATAGTTACACATATATATGACTGCTTCTGTTTATATTGTCACTCATTTTGCCAGAAAAGTTTTGTCCAAGGATATGTACAGCAATACATCTCTGATTAATTTATAGAGTTGTTGCTTTTGTAACTTGATAAATGTTATATTCCCATGTGCCATGTCAGTTTGATGTATTGTTCAATTTGAGTGTTAGATTGTATCAATGAAATTAGTGGGGTTTTATCAATCAAACCAATTTCTTCAAAATTATGTTTGCACATCGGGTACAGTAATGTGCAGTCAGAATGTCTTGTTGTTTGAAGGATACATAATGGTAAAATTATTAAAAGCTGTAGTGTTGAATGATGTTGAATTGTGTTTGAAAAATTTGTTTTGTTTTTGATGACTCATCTTACACTCATTTGCAAAAGCTAGCGTCGTTGCATTGGTGTTGTTTAGGATTACATGTACATGTGTTAATGCGTTACTGTACAGCTGATCTTTCAACAGGTCACATATCAAATGTCTTACATACATACTCCGCAACATCCTCGCACTTCCGTGTAACAATCAAAAAACATAGACTTACTATGATCTTTTTTCTGAATAAATTAAGTGCCAAAGCTGAGGGAAAATGCTGTTTCATTCTGTATGATAAATATTACGTCAATACAACTAAAAACAGCGTTACCTTGCTCTGGAATCCTATTCTTTTTGCATATTTCCTGTAACTCAGAGCGAAATGCTTACGGTAGAATAATTCACAATGACACAACGCTGATGAAGGCTGAGTGTTTTAATCGTAGTATTCTACTGTACATGTAAGTATTAAGCTGTGAGTTACAGTAAATACGGAAAAAGAATATAATATTCATGTTAATTTACAAGTACCTTCAGGCAAAGACAAATTGCAAGAGTCAGTGGAATTCTCCCTGTGGCAGTGTGTGCATTGCATTTACGCATTATTTGAAACTGAAATGTGATAGCTATCTCCACGCCTGTGCAGTAACATGTTAGTAGACTGTAATTCCCTAGGATTTGTTAAATTTGTGTGAAAAGTAGCAAACAGGATGATCTATCCCATGAGTATCCTCTTGCAATAAAACAGCACCAGCAGCCATATAACTAGCATCTACAGCTAATTTGAATGGCAAACTGAAATCTGGTGCAGACAACACTGGAGCACTTTGTAGTATGGCTTTAAGTGTATTAAATGCATGTTGGCATTGCTCTGACCAAACAAACTTTACTTTCTTTTTAAGTAAGTTATCCAAAGGCTGAGTAACTGTAGAGAAATTTGGACTGATTTTGGTATCAACAGGTTTTACCTCACCCTGTCTTACAGTATGTTCGAGGTAGTCACCCTCGCCCAACCAAACTCAGATTTGGCAGGGTTGTCAGTCAACATTGCTTTCTTAGTCTCTCACAGAACTTCCTCATGAGTTTGATGTGTTCCTCCCAGGTGTCACTATAGAGGACGACGTCGTCGATATAAGCTCCACATCCTTCAAGCCCGGATATGACATCGTTGATCATCCGTTGGAACGTTGCCGGAGAGTTCTTCATTCTGATTGGCATAACCTTGTACAGGAACAATCCGTCTGGTGTAACAAAGGCAAATATGTCGCGAGCCGAGGGACTTGCCAAAATCCCTTCAGTAGGTCAAACTTCGTCACATACTTGGCTTTTCGCACTCGGTCGATGCAGTCATCAATCCTCGGGATTGGGAAAGTGTCTGTCTTTGTTAAAGTGTTGACCTTCCTGTAGTCCGAGCACATACGATAACTATGATCTGATTTTGGCACAGGTTTGCACTGCGAACTCCAGTTACTTTTACTGGATTCAATAAAGTCGTTTTCCAAAAGGTAATTGACTTCTTCCTGGAGATATTTGGCTTTCGTTGGATTAAGTCTGTATGGATGTTGTTTTACAGGCTTACTGTCCCCAACATCAACGTCGTGATGGATGACGTTGGTCCTTGTTGGAACATCTTGACACAAGTGTTTATATTCGTAGATCAGTTCTTTCACCAGTTGTTGTTGTGACGGCTGGAGGTGTGCCAACTTTGTAGACTCAAGATTCTCCAGGATTTCTGAATTCTGGAATTTGACCTTGTCCAGCTTTGAATTCAGAGTATTTTCACTCAAGTCAGTTTCAGTATAGCTATCTTCATAGTGTTTTGGAATGACTGCACTGACAGACAGTTATAGTAACATTATCCCTATCCGAATATGGCTTAAGCATATTCATGTGGCATAACTGTTTTTCTTTTTGCCTGTCAGGTGTTATTATTATGTAAGTTAAATCGCTCGATTTCGTATTAAATTGCTCGATTCCTTATCAATTCGATATGGCACAAAGTAAAGAGCATGGAGTGGTTTGCCAGGAAACGGAAGAAGAAAAAAAACCTTTTGACCTGGTTCAAACTTCCGTTGTGAGGTGTTTTCATCGTATTTGGTTTTCGTGGACTGCTGAGATAACTCAAGGTTTTCTCTGGCTAATTAACATGCCCTTAGAGAGTTTTGTACGAAAATCTGACACATATTGTAAAATATTCAGACAATCGTTATCGTCTGATAGGAATTTCCCTTTGAATAGCTTGAGTGGACCACAGACTGTGTGTCCAAATACACGCTCAAATGGGCTAAAACTAAGAGACTCTTGAATTGCCTCTCTAACAGTAAAAAGCAGAAAATGAATTTCTTCACCCCACTGCTTCCCTGTGTCAATACAGTAGGTCCTAATGATATTTTTCAAAGTTGTAATAGCTCAAGAGCACCCTGACTTTCTGGTTGATAGGCGGATGACCAATACTGTTTAATGCCTATCTGATCAATTACTTACTGAAAATTCCAGACATAAAGTTGGAGCCTTGATCGGACTGGACACATTTAGGGAGGCACAATAATTTGACCAAAGCTTTCACTATAGTCTTTGTCTTTATATTTCACAGTGATATAGCTTCTGGGAACCGAGTAGATGTACACATAATTGTTAACATGTACTCATTTCCTGAGCTTGTTTTTGGTTAGGGCCAATCACAGTCTATGAGTATCCTACTCAGGAATTGGCTGTAAAGGGGGCCTTTGGTATGGTCTGATGTGGTTTTCCTACCATTTGACATGTGTGACAAGTTTTACAGAAATATGTTACATCCTGCCTGAGATTAGGCCAATAAACTGACTGGGAATTTTATGATACGTTTTCCTGACTCCTAAATGACCAGTCAAAGGGGTTTCTCTGGCTAGGCGCAATATTTCTGCACGATAGGACTTTGGAATCAAAATTTGATGTTTTATAGCCCAATCGTCATCAACCAAGACATCTGGAGGTCCCCATTTACGCATAGGAATACGAGATTTGTATAATAGGAAACAGGACTGTCTGAAGTTTTACCTTCGTCATCAGCCCTATAAAAACAAACACAAACTATCTTGGTCTTTGTGTTGTTCTGCAATGAGATTTGATCTAGAAAATGTCTGACCTTGGTCTGCAGAAGTTTTACTAGAAGTTCAAATTCACGAGGGATAATGGAATGGTCCGTGTCAAACACCTGACTGAGAAAGGTGTCATTTAAGTCAACATCTGTGACATTATTTTTGAGAATATTTTGATTCTCAGAAGTTCTCTTTGACATGGCTCGAATAACGGCACATGAAGGCAGGAACCTCTTGTTCAATTGGCTCTGGATCCTAATCTAAACTAGGATTATCAGTCACAAGCGGATTAGTAATGACCTTGTCCTTAGTAAGGAGAAGGTGAATCCCTTCAGAAGGCAAAAAAAGGCCTTAAACCTAAAGTCACAGGTCCAGAAACAAAGTCCGAGGACACATAAGCATTATGGAGAGGAACAGGAATGCAGTCATTGCAATCTACCCCTTAATAAGAACATTAGAAACTGAAAATGACTTTTCAGAAATCGGCAGCGTATCTGCCAATAAAAGAGACTGGGAAGCCCCTGTACTCTTAACATTTTGACAGGGGTAGCGGAAGACAAATCACTAGAAAGTGATATAAAACCATCATGAATAAATAGTTTGAAAATACCCATTATGCTATTTTGAAAAGAATTGACCTTGACCTCAATAATTGGGGATGAGAGGGGTTTAACCTCAGAAAATGTATTAAACACATTATCAGACTCTTATTGAGATGATTAGGAAATAAAGCTTGTTGACTTTTATACGCTTTGACCACTTTGACCTTCACGTTTCTTTCCGATTTGAAATAATCTAACATTAACTGACCGTGTTTCATACAATAACTACAAGGAGGTGTACCAAACTGTTTTCCAGAAGGAGATTCAGACTTGTGATCTTATGATGTGGAAGTGTTACTTGAACTTTCCGAACTGTTGTTATTTGATTTTCAACTCTCCTTTGAAAAATTCTTTGATGAAATTGAGGAGTTACATTTCCCTGCATTGTTTCGGTACGTAAAGGACTAGGATGGTTCCCTGAGAAATGAAGATTTTTAGGTCAATGAATCATCATCGGCCAAACGTGCAGCAACCTCTAATGTATCTGCCTTTTGTTATTGATGAATTTCTTCATGTCACCCCGAATTCACCTTTTAAATTCCCCACTCAAAACAAGTTGTTGTAATTTTACGTAATTCGGACTGACCTTTTCAAAAGAACACCAACGATCAATCAGTTGTTCCTTTGCTTGATCCTTAGCCTTGTCACAATCCTTAAATTTTTGACGGTAAGCTTCGGGCACCAACTCATAGCCCTTGACTATTAATTCCTTCACAGAATCATAATCTGAAGCCTGCTCCACTGACAACTGAATGTAACTTTTTCTGGCTTTACCCACCAAAGCACTCTGTAAAAGCATCGACCAGGGCTTCCTTGGCCAATTCAGTATCTGAGCATTTTTCTCAAAATGGAGATAATATTTGTCAACTCCTTTCCTTGGAAAAGGGGAACTAACATGAAATGCTTAGTGATGTCAAAATTGTCTGAAGGGGAGAATTTCCCTTACTGCCCAAGCTCTAATCGTTCATTTCTAATCTTTCTTTGATTTGTAATTCTTTCACTCTAATTTGTAATTCTAGTTTCTTAATCTCAAAATTTGCCTGCATTTTCGAATTCAAATTTTCTTAGTTCAAAGGTAGACTCAGGCTTATAATCTTTCAAGGTGGACTCCTCAAATTTGCCTACCCTGACTAAATATTTAACAATATTGAACTGAATTTCCTTCTTGCGCATGGATCTTTTAACTTCTACTTTAAGGAAATCGGCCAGTGGAATGAGGTTGTCTTTTCAGAGGGAATCGAATGCGTCCTGATAAATAGCCTCCATAAATTCGTCTTGTTTGAAATCCGCAATGATTAAATTTTGCTGAGTTCACAATATACAGTAGTTTTGAAAATGCTGGCAAAATATTATTAAACGGTTCAAAATGTTTGTCTCCCGGACAAACCCCAATTTTGTTACGTGCAGAGAAAACGAACAAAAAGTGAACTCGGCGATTTACGTATAAAACGAAATTTATTACAAAATATAACTAACCGCTAAGTCAGGGATAGAATACAAATGTAAAAGTGTACAGGCTACTTATCTGAGCTGGGACAGCAAAGCTCCAGTCTCAGAGTTGTAACAATCTGTCAGACACGATCCCCAATGTCTGACTGCAAGCCTGCTGTACCAGTATTTATACTCATGTGGTTATATAAGGGAATATGAGAGCAATCTAGAACTTTTATTGGCATGCTAATTATTGCTCTAAAATTATCTCTCTTACACAACTTATTAAATTTCCAGAACATTCCGATCATGACTAATTGAAATCAAGGTCGTGAGGTCGTGAAGGATAGTGACCTTGAGAATGTTCTAGACTAATTAAACTCTTAAGTCATGAGTGTGGGGCAAAATGACGTACATAACAATTCTCTTTCAAAATCAATAATACAAATTCAGTCTTTATGTTACGGCCAGTACCCCGCTAATTTTTTTTATCGGGTTTCCCTCAAGATCCTCGCTGATAGAGAGAACATCAGCCACCAAATGCAGGTTTGTTGGTGTATTTGATATCGCAATCATGTCATTCAACCCATGGAGTGTCCTTATGTTGCATTTTCTGTCAGAAATGATGCACACAGACAGTACTTTTCTTGTTGTTTTTTTTTTCCTTTATTGGAGATGAATTGTACCCATAGTATCATCCACGCAACATTGAAATTCTTGAAAAGAGTAATTAAACATATATATTTATTTCATTGTAGAGGACTACTTATGTACATATACACTGTACATTGTTCATCCTAAATGTTTAAATCCTGGCATACATGTCTATCAGTTTAACCAGAGGAACGGTAGATTTTCTTTTTTTTAGTTCAGTGGTCTTTAGTCTTACGGATACTCACATACATTGCAGAAACCAATGTAAGCAACTATAATTCTAAGAGTTTGTTGACCAGTCTTTAAGATATAAAGTATGGGCCAGAGTGTTAAACTTCTAATATGGCAGGTTTTTAATGGAATGAACTTTGTTTGGATAATCAGCCATCATTTGAAATTGCTATTTTTTTCCAATTGAATGTCAGAATTGGAAATTGCTACTTTTATTCAATTGTATGTCAGAATTGAAAATTGCTATTTTTATCCAACTGAATGTCAGAATTGAAAACTGCTCGTTTTGTCTAATTCAATGTCATATGTGCAATTGCTAGTTTTGTTCAATTGAATGTCAGAATTGGAAATTGCTATTGTCATCCAATTGAATGTCGGACTTTTAAACTGCTATTTTTGTCCCATTGAATGTCATAATTTCAAATTGCTATTTTTGTCGAATTGTATGTCAAAATTCTAAACTGCAATTTTTGGTCAATTGAATGTCAGAATTTGAAATTGCGGTTTTTGTCCAAGTGGAAGACAATTTCAATTTTCCCTATCAGAAATCTTAGAGAAATCACTTGTATCACAATGTATTGAATGTATCTCAATTTCATGAATAACTTCAAAATGCCGACTGATGTCACATAAGGACATGAACGTAGCATATTCATCTATTTTTGTGTTGTCAGTGGATGGTATGATTGCAGCTTTTCGGGGACCAGCTTGGAAAGTACTTGTGCTTGTGATAATAATAATTATTCTGAAAACTGACAAGTGCATGAAAATGATTGATATGTCATGAGAGTCACATCAAGGAAGCAGTGACTGTATTGAATTCATTTAAAAGCTTGGCAAGTGTGTCTAGATACCACTCTGCTTTACAATATTCCAGTGATTGTCGTTTTATTCATGTTCAAGACATTTTGGAGGTCACTTGTTGGAGTAGATGTCGTTTTGAATACCTTCCTGGGCAATTTAGACTGTCTACCATATTGATGAACACGGTTTATCTAACTGACTTTTGTCCAGACAATTTTAATGGATGATATGCAGCAAAATTCAAACTTTGTGGGCAGGTAAATTGTTGCTTTTGGATTGGACTTGTCAGTTTAGTAGTTTGTTGTAATGCACTTTGGAAAAGGCTTGGGTTTGCAGTCTGTCAGTAATTTTCTATGCAAACGGAAAATAGAAATAAAAAATACCGTCAAGGACACTATGTGCTCTCATTCGGTTTGAATTGGTACATTCGAGAAATATTTAAACCACGAAAAACAAGAATGACAAAAGCAAATACGGTCTCCAACTAAGGTACTGGAGGTCATCTTTAGGAACATGCATATCAACTTCTATAGCAATGGGACTGATAGAATCCCACACCCCAACGGGTTGGGATGGAATGTCTCACACGAGTTGGGGAATTCTGTCTCACACGAGCCAAAGGCGAGTGTGAGACAGAATTCCCAAACGAGTGTGAGACATTCCATCATATCCCAACCCATTGGGGTGTGGGATTATTTTTCTCACGTCCCTCCAATATCTTTAGAAAATTGCATTTTATTGTGGTAGGTTTATACTATCAAAAACCAGCACCCGATTGCTCTTGTTTCATTTGTATCATTCCGCACAGAAAAATTAAGTTCCTTTCATTGATAAGCATATCAAACACGTTAACATGTATATTACCGATATGGCAATTTTGTTTTGTTGGTCAGCCACAAAACTCTCTAGGTCATCTGAGGAAAATGTTGCAAAACAGCTCTGGTGGCCATCTGTTGATGACATTGCGTGAAAGCTGTCGTCTGCTACAGCATCATGTGCAAATGGCTCGCTCATCGAAGTCTTTCGCTAACTGTATCGCTGTCAAGTCAGTTCTTCTCCAAAAAATATGTCGACGAGCGTAAACAGCCGATAGGATTGTAATTGCCTGAATTTTCCCGTTACAACATAAAAGCGGTCATCCTCCGTGTATTTGTTGCCGACGCCGCGCTGACCGTACTCAAATCTAGAACATCCTGTTCACTCTGCGGTTCAGTCGTCTGTCCGCTATAGTGCCAGTTGTACATTACGCGATGTTCTATTCGTCAAATAATTCGTACAGGGAATTGGGCGCTGAGCAGAATTGACCAATCAACATACGTTTCACATACGAGGTGTTCGGTCGCGCAACAATACAGAGTGTGAGAACAAATTGATCTCACACTGTGTTCTCACACTCCCAGCGCACTGGGGACGTGAGAAAAGCAGATCCTAAATACATAAGCAAATGTCAACAACAAAAAATATACAGAGAAGGTTTGATGAAAAGAAAAGGTGGGAGTAGGTAAAAAAATGTACAAGGGATCTGGTAAAAAAGTAATGCTACCTCATCAGTCTTCTAGACCCTACCCCCTCCTGAATATCAAATGTTCCATCCCTTTGTATTACACAACACCAGATGACAGAAAATATATTTACAACCTTGGGGAGTTTTTAATTAATGCGATGAGTGTTATCATTCTAATGTAAACAGTACTTAAGTTAGTTACAGATAGTGAAATGCCTTCTACATTTGGTGGTGATTACAACATCATGAATTATCTTGGATCCAAATTTCTCATCAGTTCTTGTATGTCTTACATAGAAAAGTTGCAAAAATTGGTCTGCAATGAAAAAATTCACCTCAGCTTTGTTTTCTGGATCAAATTTTCCTACAAATTGATACCAAATATAACAAAATTATGTTCACAGCCTTCGAAACTGTCTCACAACATATCCTGGGTTGGTGTAGGTCATCCTTAAGGGCACAAACAGAGAAAATTACCTAAAATATAAAAATTTGGCGGTTTCCCAACACTTTGAGTAGAAAATTTATCTAATAACATCCCTCGGGACCTTATACCAAATACAAAGCTATCAAACAAGTAATTTTGAGAACAAGTTTTCTTGACCAAAAATGACAATATTGTCTTAAAAATACAAATTTGTATATTTCAGGGCAATTTCCACATATCTAACTATTGTCATCTCTGTACGTCTGTGTACCAAATATAAAAGCTGACTGTCCAGGGGTTTTAAAAAGAAAATACTGATTAAGATTTTTGACCAAAAATGAGAAAATTGCTCCAAAATAGTAATTTTCCCAATTTTGTCATAATTTCAACAAATTTGAAGAGTAACACCTTCGCAAAGATCCAACCCAAATTTGAGAGCGATTGGGCTGGCGGTTTCAGAGAAGAAGAATTTTTACTGAAAATGAGAAAAATCACCAAAAAATTCAGCAAAAATGCAAAATTAAGGATATCTTCACAATATTCATAAAACTGTATAAGGTTCACCTAAGGTACTTGCACACAAATTTTCAAAGCAATCAAAACAGCGGTTCTCGAGATATTAATGCTTGACCATTTCACATTTTGTACGCTCATTTGCATAATTTTGGCAATGCAGACTTCATTTGAACAAAATCCCATCTAGAGCCCAGGATGCATCCACACACCAAATACCAAGCTGAAACGTGCAGCGGTTTGCGTGTTTTTGATGTTGACGGACATACTGTACGTACGTACATACATACATACATACATACATACATACATACATACATACATACATACATACATACATACATACATACATACATACATACATACATACATACATACATACATACATACATACATACATACATACATACATACATACATACATACATACATACATACATACATACATACATACATACATACATACACACATACATACAGACGCCATCGACTTCGGCTTATACGATAAACTCACATTGGTATAACCAAATGTGAGCTAAAAATTGATGGCCCAGGGCAAGAGGGGTGTATCCCCTGTGTTAAAGCATGGGGGAAATATTTGTGAAACAATGTAGATGAAAATACCATTATTATACCATATCCTGCATGACAAATACATTTTATATGGTGAATGTTTTGTGGAGTTGATGTTGTCATAGAAACAGGATATTAGCATTATTCTATATCGTTCAAAGCAGAATCTATGAATAGTCTTGTCAACATGTTGTTGACAATACAATTATTTGTTGTAGGTTGTGGTGTGGAGTGGATA